>NC_056738.1:569389365-569529365 GCF_019279795.1 Protopterus annectens | reverse complement strand
AATATGTAATATGGAATCCTGGACAGCTAATATGGGGAATACATACCTTCACAAACATTGTAAGCATATGTGTGCATACACTCCAGATATATTGCGGAAGCAGCTTTTGAGGTACTGACAACATGTATTCTTCATGAGTATGGACCTTCCAGCAAATACAGATCCTCAATGTCACACCAATAAATGGTCTGCTGTCCAAGATGTCTGGCCATCAAATGTGCTCACTTACCTGCAATAGAGGCAGCCATGGCTTGCACACATTTTACAAGCCATGGAATGGATCTGATACCCAACAGGTAGCACCCAGGAGTTGGACATGTAGCCATACCTCACCATTGCATATACCATGGCAAACAGTGCCGACAGTCATGCATGTGGCAAGGATGTATGGGGCAGAATTAAAGTAGAAATTAAACAGATGGCCATCCAAGACAGATGACGACACATGTTGCAAACTGGTCATGCAGGCTGTCTAGTAACATGCCACAACACTGAGGGAGTTGCAGGAATGTCTAGCAAGTACTGGCTGTGCTGTACTAGTGTCAGCAATTGCCTGGACTCTGCATAAGTGTGGCCCATGGGTAGGGTAATCAGATGGGACAGTTGTACCACAGGAAACATCAGCCAGGCCTCTCTACAGGTAGTCTATGCAAAATAGCAATGGTCCCCAAAAGGCATGCATTGCAATGTGTACTGGTGCACCAAGACCACAATGGAAACATACAGACAGTATCAATTAAGATACATGTGTTGCACATCCAACACTTCACCCCACCTCAGGTCCACCATCCCCATATGTTAGCCAGTGCTAGTGTTCACCTGTATGTTTGCCATTCATTATCAGGGACTAGGCTGGTACACATGGTGTTCAGTGTTTAGGACACTGCAAAATGACACACATGTGTAGGCCATAGTTGTCAAGCATCTGCAAAAAGGCTGAGGGTGGGGAGGGGTTGGCATCATGACACAACAGTGCACTGAAGCTGAGATCCAAAGGATCCTATGAATGGCTTTATCTGCACACAGTCAAGGTCAGTAACTGTGGCATACATAACCCTAACTCCACAGAATAGTGACTGCACTGTGTGACCTCCAAGGGATGTGCAAATGAGTTGACCTTGCGATCATGCAGAGTTGGGGGACATTTGTAGGGCAGACTGACCAAATACTGGCAAATGCAGATGGCCCATGCTAGCATACCCCTGCCAGGAATAGTGACTGCTGTAGTACACATAACTGTAGGTGGAACAAACCATCATGATAAGGGCGTGCACACATACACACCCACAAATTGTATGCATCTCAATCAGCATCTGCACAACTAACACATTTGTTTGACACTGCATTTGATTGCACAGGTCATATGTCACATATCAGGTTCATGTAATGTTAACATATGCAGTAATGTGGCCCCATGGTATATCAAGGATAAGGGCCCCATATCAATAAGGGTGTGTACACTCCCCATAGCCATGGTAAGGTTTGAAGGTTGTCAGTGTAATTGTATTTTATTGGCCATACATGCACCGCTGATGATGAGATCTGTAAATCAGATATCAGGCATTCACAAATTACATCTGTCGACATATTATCCCAGGTATGTGTTGGACAAACACATAGGGGCTGTGAGCAGCAGAGCAAACATAACTGACACACATATACACATTCAGCAATGGTGTGTACACCTGTGAGGTATGGTGCACAGTACATGCCGAACAGATGCACAGCAATAATGTGTACATGGGTACAGTGTGTTCCAGGGGAAGGGGCATCCCCTACTAACACAACTCATGCATCACAGAGATGTATAATGTTGCTAGCAGGGATTGACTATAGCTGCATTGCATGCTGTTGAGTGCCATATGTCATGCATGTTGACAGATGGGTAACGAGAGGTCTGTGCGTAATATCTTTGTGCAACCTCACCTGTAAGTGTGTGTGTGTGTGTGTGTTTGTGGGGGTGGGGGTAAATTTTCTGTAAGTGCAATGTGGTGGAGTGGAGGGGATTGATGTATGTAGGATGCATGTGTGCATGTGTGTGTGTGAGTTTGTGTGTGTCCATGTATGGACATGTGTGAGTGTGGAGTTGTTCATACCTCTCAACTTCCCTTTGAAACGTGCAGTACATGGACATGGACAGACACATGAGACACCAGGAATACTTTTCTGATATGTAATCTCGGGACAGCTGATAGTATAATAATGTCTGTAGCATGAAACATGCATTGGGAGGGTAAACTAGACACCAGGGATACTGTTTTAATTGCAATTAGCAGAATGTTGAAAGAATACCCACATATGCAGCACTGCAGATGCATTGGGGAAGTACTAGACAACACCAGAGAGTGTTTCCAAATATTACTGTAGTCCACATAAAAAGTTAATAGAGCAACAGATCTTGCATCTACTGAACAATAGTTATGTATGACACTCCAGTGCATGACATTATTGAGTGATTGTAGTAACCCATAATATATGGGGGTCATGCTCAAGATGTCTGGACAAAACTAGGGTGAACACTGGATGACATCAGGAAGTCTTTGAAAAAACAACTCCAATCAAGTCAAAGAGGTAATGAAGTAACAGGTCATGTTTTGTTATCACTTTTCTAGGCAATTAGAAGAATGATACATTAATGATTGGTATTATTGACTGTAATTATTCAAGACTGATGCAGGATGGGGAACTTATGAGAAAAAAATAGGGATAGTCTGTAAACTCAGGGACAGGTAAGTAGTATGGTGGAATGTTGGTGTGTGTGTGTGTGTGTGTGTGTGTGTGTGTGTGTGTGTGTGTGTGTGTGTGTGTGTGTGTGTGTGTGTGTGTGCACTGTTAAGCAATGATGTACAGATCTTAAAGTGCATTTCTTGTTTTCTCCTCATAGGTGGCGAGGTGGGTCAGGGGTCCCTCCTGCAGGCAATCTGATGTTGGTGTCCATACAGACACTGAAAATGATGACAGGTGTGTTCTGGCACAAGCAGGGTTGTCAGGGGCTGAAGCTGCACCATCATTTGACATCCCGCTGTTAACTACCCCATCCCTGCACACAGTCACAATGCTTATACATACCCCATCACCAGTGGCCATAGCAGAGGGACAGTTGGCAGTTGGTGGCATGGGACAGGACAGTTTGGCATCTATGGCACATGTGTCTGGACACAGCAGTCACAGCTGGATGTTCGGCAGGGTACCAAATAGGCAGATGTGCAGGGGTGCTCGTTGAAGGGCTGATGGTCATGCCCCTGGCAGACGTGCCACATCTGGTACGACCAGACGCATGTTTCAGGCTGTCATGGAGGTGCAGGCATGTATGGAACTGTACACCAGACAGGCTCTGAGGCTGCAGAGGGCTACTCATTCATCTGTTACTATTAACATCTGTGATCTTGCAGGTGCTCTCCATTATTTGTCAGAGGTCATGGATAGATGGTTGAGTGAGATGGTGGGAATTCTCGACCATGGAATGTCCATGCTTGAGCATATGGTGGGAGTGGTACAATGACCACATGGATGTAGGCCAGCAACACCAACAGCTGAAGGTCAACATGGTCATGCAAGAACACTGAGCCACTCCTGTAGTAGCAGTACTGACCCCAGCACTGCAGGAGGGGCACTGTCCACACTACACTACAGCAGGCCAGGTGCATGTGGCCCTGGCCAGTCCCAGGAGGGTCCTGGATCCAGTAGACATATGTCATCATCAGGGGACAGTACTATATCGTGGCTTGTACCTGGTGGTGCCCATGGAACCCCTGGCAGGCAAGTTCTCGTGTCCATGACCGGAGATGGTGAGGTGCACACCCTTCCAGGTATGGTCTGCAGCTGTCCAACAAACACCTGTATAGGGCAGCCACATGGCAGAACTGTGTGCATGCATACTCACATACAGTACAAACACAGCTAAGGCAACCTCATACCTATACACAGCACATCACCACAGCCATATCAATAATTGAACCCCTTCACTCACACACATGGTGTGAAATGTATGGCTCAGCCTAGGTCTCTGGCAAACCAACAACACACACTGTGCATATGATGATACCTGTGTCACATCCCTGTCATCCATAACATTGATGCAGGGACAGGCTAATATGATTCTGATGTACACTGTGATTGTACTATGGTGTACCAATGTAATGCTGTGTAACATGTTGTCAGCAGTAAAGTTTAATGTTTACATTTCAGGAAGTATAGCTGTCCAGCCATGATGCGTTATAGCTGTTATTAACACTGAGTGATTGTGGTCTCCATAATGTATTCCATTTGTGTTGTAGGTGTCCATGTGGCTTCAGGAGGATAGTCTGCTGTTGTTTCCTACAAGGGGTATGGCACTGTGGTGACACCTTGGCTGTGCCATATCCTGGGTACAGGTGAACACATGTCACAGGTCTGTATAACAGTTACTGCATGTGCCACATGGTTTATAGGCCTGGGGTGTTGTGTACTGGTGGGTGCATGGTAGCTGCTGTCAGCAGCCCTTCTACAGTGGACAATGGTAAGTGTACTGGGTGGTACACACCATGTTTGTGTATAACACACACAGAGGCTTTGGTGTTGATGCAATACACAGAGAATACTGTACACATGGATGTATGTACCTGTGCAAGGAACACATTGTAGCCTATGTAATTCCACCAAGACAGAATAGGCACAACACATTGGGAAATAAGTAGTCCACTAGTTTAATGTCATTAACGATGGTACTGGCAGGGTTTATGTCCCCTTCCCCAATGTAGTGCAATCCACAACTCAGTAAACATAGGTGTGCTGGTGTGGGTGGCACAGACCTACCCTTTGGAGGGTGAGAGGTGCTGTAGAACCACATATAGTGTGATAGACAACTACTTAACCTGTTAACATGAACTGTACAGTATTACAGCCAGCTAAGTGGGGGGATACACTAAACAGTAACTGCAATGATGGTGGCTGTCTCCACAAGAGCCACATCCAGCTATATATACCAACCCCAATATCACTGCACACCTATACAATCGGGAGGAGGGCATTTACACATCTACCACTAGTTGTGATGGAATGTATTTCCACAGGATGATACCTGTGAAATGTTAGCATATGCCAGGCAGTTCTCAGACAGATGACCTCCTGGGACATGTATATTCTGCAATTGGATGCAGATTCCTTCACATACACACACACACACACACACACACACACACACACACACACACACACACACCCTTACTTGCTAACACTGGGTCTAGAACCCCTACCTAGGTATGTAGTGCTACTGATATGTGTGGCCTTAATTGCACACACCACACAGCTTTTAGGATGAGGTGTGTTCCAGGTTACATGTTACGTGAAGAACATCCCCAAGCCTGTACAGTATGGTAATGGGGGGATGTACTGGTTGTTTATGGACAATACATAGTAAGACATACTGTCATATATACATTGACAAACACATAACAGTCAGACACACATCTGAGATACCTGGGCTTATCAGTGCTAACTACCTTGTCAGTGTGTCCATTGTGTTACAGATAAGTTGCACACAGCACATGCATAACTGAGCTGGATAGTGTTATCAGTTACCTGTATGGTTGATGGTGACAGTGGTCCCCATTCAGTGGAACATGGAACATGTACCAGGGGTATCATTGTATAAAGACAGTATACCTAGCAACCACACCCCACAGTAGATATTGTATGCCCTGAAACCCATGATAACACTCTAACATACCCACCATCACACATTGACCAGGACTGCAATACAACCCCTTGTCTATCCCAAGAGTGCTACTACAGGGATATGTATCTAATACACATGCCACAGGCATAGTAGGGTGATACATTTTCATGGCTCTCCTATGGTCAGCAACATCACTATCCCTAATATTGTGTGGCAAGGTGTATTGTATTAGGAGAACATGGCCTCAGAATGCTGAACCTTACAAATATACACACATGCACACATACACACACTTGTCAGAACTCAGTGGGCATTCCATGCTTATCAACGCATTTGTACAACAGTGTTGTGCTGGTACTGCAAGCCCCAGGTAGCCCTTAGGGAGAAGAGTGTAAAAAGGTGCATGTAATGTCCATTACAGCAGCAGCAGCCACATCTAATTATGGCAATGGGGGTGTGGTGGGTGTGAAGGGCCACATGGTATTCTCAACTACAGGTCTACAAATACAAAGACACTGATATTCTCAGTAATGCACATGTACAAATTTGTCAGTACTGAGGTCCATCAGTGCAGGTGTTCATAGGTGTGTACCAGGCTATTGTCCACAGAGAGATGGGAAGTGTAGGTGATGTAAGTACAGTAGTATCATGCCACCTGCCATGTGCAAGCAGACCATCTATCAACAGATACCACAGGGGTGATCCTCAGGGTGAGAGTAACATGCAAAAATCAATCATCTGGTTGCCTCTTGCAGAAGGCCAGTGAGGTGCTTCAGTTGACATGTATGCAACATGTATTACATAACATGGTCAGTGGCTGTCTTGAAGACCTGTACCCAAGCATGTACCCAACAAAACTCCAAATAAACACCAAGAAATCCCTTTACATTATCTGCATCTACTTACCACCAGGAAACAATATACCCATACTAGAACCCTTTCTCAGCTGGGTATCTACTACTTACCCCCAAGAAACTATAATTCTAGGTGACATCAATGTTGACTGGAACACTATCAATGCAGATAATCCTTCCTCTCATATGAACCTATATGGTTTCACCCAGACTATTACTTCAACCACTAGAATCAACAAGCCTAACAATAAAGAAAGTATTTTAGACTGGATACTCATAAACAAAGTCAAACAGGCCTACAAAGCAGGAACCCTGCCTGATGATATAAGTGACCATACTTTAACCTTTATCACTAGAGAAAGAACTGATTTTCCAAACCTCCCTAACATTCAAAAAATATGCTCTACTAAACATTTTAATATAGACCTATTTCAAAATGAACTCAGCAAATGCAATTGGAGCCCCTTAAAATCTCTTCCCCTGAAAATGCAGTATCATACTTTAATACCACTTTTTTATCCATTCTCAACAAACATGCTCCTGAACACACCATCAGAATGAAACCCAATATTGCCCCATGGCTCTCTAAATAAACTAAAAAGCTAATTCTCTCCAGAAATAAAGTCTGGGCCAAATGGAGAAGCCACAGAAATTCCCTTGACCTTCTTCATTTCCGCCAACTTAGAAACTCGACTAAAAAAGCAATAATTACTGACAGAAAAACCTTCTACTGCAAACTTCAACAAACTCATCATAACAATCCCAAACAGTTTTGATCATCTATTAATAGACTCCTTTCCCCAGGAACATCCAAAACTCCCACGCCTCTTAATGCCGACCCAGACACTTCCCACCTCACTGCAAATGCTTTCAACTCTTTTTTTACTGACACTATTCTATCACTAGCTGGACAACTTAGCACTAATAACTCCTGCCCACCTATAAACCAAAGACACCCTTCAAATAACTTTAAAATACAACCTATTCCTACATCTTTCATCTCTAGACTTATTCACAAACTGAAGCCTTGTACCCTTCTGCTGACAAGCTCCCTTCACTTTTCTCCAAAAAGCTGCCAAAGAAATTGCATATCCAGTATCTATACTTATAAACAGGACAATCCAAGAGGGAACCATCCCAGACATCTGGAAAATATCCCATATTATCCCTTTACATAAAGGTGGAAATTCCATTGAGTGCTCAAACTATAGACCAATTGCCCTCCTTTCTCCTTTAGCAAAAATAATGGAAAAATGTATTCACCAACATCTTTTACAGCATCTCTCTCAAAACAACATAATAGCAAACTGTCAACATGGTTTTAGACCACATCACAGTACTACCACTGCTCTCCTATCGTTTGTAGATACTATCAATAGGAACCGCAATGACAACCTTCTCTCTTCTGCTCTCTTCATTGACCTCTCTAAAGCTTTTGATATGGTCAACCACTCCATTTTAATTAACACTCTTACATCCCTCTCCTTTGATAATCTTGCCATTAACTGGTTTACATCCTACCTTAGCAATAGCCAACAAGCAGTTCGTTGGGAAAACCAAATTTCCTCACTCACACCCGTTTCCATCGGTGTACCTCAGGGCTCCATTCTAGGACCTCTTCTCTTCTCACTGTTCATCAATGATCTTCACTTAGCAATCCCTCAAGCAACCTGAATTCAATATGCAGATGACTCCACCCTTATCTGCTCTGCTTCATCTCCTAATGAACTTTCATCTATTACTCAAAATGTCTTCAACACAGTAGAAACTTGGTTCACCAGACGCAACCTCCTCCTCAATGCCAAAAAAACTAAACTTCTCCTTTTCTCTCCTAGCACTAGGTCCACTCCCTTGGACTTCACCATCTCCTCAAATAATGCCACTCTCATTACTCCTGATCCAACAACAAAATTATTAGGAATAACAATTGATAACAACCTCTCCTTTGATCAGCATATCAACAACACCATTAAAACAGTCAATAGAAAAATAAGAAGCCTATATAGAATTAAACCTTTCCTAACATCATCATCCAGAGCCAAGATTGCCCACTCCCATCTTTTGTCAACTCTTCTTTATGCCTCACCAATTTTTACTAACCTTAGGAAAGCCAACCTTAACAAACTGGCTACTTGCTACAACAACATTGCCCATTTTGCCACTAGTAACCCTTTTAGAACTCATCACTGTATTAACCTGAAACTTCTAGGCTGGCTTGAACTACAAAACCTTTTGTTAATCCCTCAACTCGCTATTGCCCATAAATTATTATACCAACCCAACAAAACCCCTATACTTTCTAAACTTTTAATCCCTTATAACAACCTAAACTCCCTTCGCTCTTCCAGTAAACTTATGGCTACTATAACAAAGACTAATAATTCTGCCGGTGACTCTCTATTCAATAATACTGTAGGAAGGAACTGGAATCTGCTTCCTAGCGATATAACACTTACCACATCTCTGCCTCTCTTTAAACATAAAATCAAAGATTACTTCCAAAGCCACTGGCTCTGTTCCTGTTCAAAACCTGACTAATCTTTTACCTCCTCGCTTTCCTACTACTCTGCACTTTCCTACTACTTTACTTTCCCTCTCTCTTTACTGAATCTGCTTCAGTCTACCTCCTTTTAGAGTTTTTTTGTTTCTTCTTTCCTCTATGCTAATCTCTCTCAACTTTCCCTTCTCTTTCTTAAACTGCTTCCTCCTCTCCTACTATAGTGCTTCTCTTTCTCCATTTGTTACTAAGATTAGTTCTATATAATATTATAAGTCAATTTTGCTCTCTGTTTTGTGCCTTGTTCTTGATGTTATTACAGCTAATTAATGTTATTCTTAGAAATGTGATTCTCTTCATGTATATATCTGTTATTGGTACTATATTTTTTATTATTTGTCTTTTCATCTATGATGATTTGTCCATTTGCTTGTTTATTGTAACTTTTTTGGTTAAAATTTGTGTGGAGCTTTTATCCCCGGGCCTCTACTGAAAATGGAAATGTATCCAGCTAGACTAGCCCGGTCAACAAATGTAAAATAAATAAAATAAATAAATGTTCTGTTGACTGTGTTAGTATATTTGAGGTATCCATGGCATGTGGTGCATACAGGGTGCAGATACCTAGCTGTGGCATTCATAACACAGCTGTGCAGACATGCCAGTATCAGTCAAGCATAGATTGCCTGTAAGTAGCCAAGATGGATACCTGACATCTACACATCTGTACAGAGGACAGACAAACAGCTAGTCAACTGGCTATTCATGAGGATGAATGAGGTGACAGATAGACATCTGACACTGAGAGGTATGCCATTACTACATGACAGCAGCCCTTACTGACATGTGCTATACACACAGTAGTCTACAATTAATTTCCACATGTCAGATCAATATCCAGTAGGAAATATTTAATGAGATACAGCTCACACACCAGGAACATGACAGTGAGGACTCAGAGTCCATCTTTGCATGCAGGGTGTTTGGTTCCAGTACTACAATCTGTAATCTACTCTTACTTGGGTAAGCACTGCCAACAGTAGTAATGTAATGATACACTACATGCCAGTGTGACTGCATATAATCTGAGATACTACCCATGTATGTAACACATTCAAATAGAAAGGAGTGTTGTACAAGCCATATATTCTCAGGTGTCCCAGACAGTAGACTCACACCCCTTACTACTGTAATGACAGCACATAGATGCATGTTATGGATATGGCATTAAATATGCTTATTAAAGATGTCATTACCCTGCTATTTTATCAGACCAGAATGTGAGCACTGGTTATCAGGGCTGAGCCATTCTTAGCAGGTTTCAGCATTGCTGCAATATAAATGCTAAGCACATTTGCACACTGGTAAGAGAAGCCTACACAGTGTAAGCACCTGTACATTTAACTGTACATTAGCAATGCTTACCATTGCTCAAACCTGCACAAACCTGCTTAAACCTGCTCAAAACTGCCTTAACCACTATGTATCCAACAGCCCTTGTTCTGCCCAGCAATAAAATAAACAGCCCTTGCATGTTTTGAACCCAGGACTCTGTACACTAAAGTCACAGACGTTAACCAGTAAGCTATCACACCTGTGAAAATAGTTGTTGTTTTTCTAATATATCTGTCAGTACACATACTGAATAGTATTGAACAACTGCTATGACTTCTGCAATGGCGTAGTACTTGTTAGTGATATTACTGTTGAATCACATATGTTCTTATATCTAAATATACACATATCAGATGAATACGGTATGATACATCTGGGAAGTTATAAAAAACAGTAATGTTTACACATAAGGATATGGATATATATATATATATATATATATATATATATATATATATATATATATATATGTGTATATATATATATATACATATATATGTATATATGTACATGTATAGTGCATTATATATATTCATATATATGTATTTATGTACATCAGTATAGTGCATTATATATATATATATGGTCATATGTATAGTTCTATATGTATGTACATATATATATATATATATATATATATATATATATATATAATTTCCATAGTGCATGGAATGCTCACTGCAGTGAAAGTGCATTTAATCGAAAGTGCACTTACGCGAAGTTAAGTACAACAAACGGGTGTTGTACTGAACTTCCATACAGTACTCACGGACCTTAGGGTTAGGGCATGGGTCATAGTTACCATGACCCGTGCCCTAACCCTAAGGTCCATGATGACTGCAGAGCAGTGAAGGACATAGCAATGTCCTCCACTATGGTGCGATAGTCATGAGCCTTAAGGTTAGGCATGGGTTAGGGTAAGGGGACAGCTTTATAACTATCCCCTTACCCTAACCCAAAGGTCCATGATTATCACACCATAGTGGAGGACATAGCTTGTTTTTTATGTCCTCCACTATGCTTCAGTGTTTTCTGTGAAGTGCACTTACGCAAAAGTTCACTTTCGTTAAAGAGAACTTTCACAAAAGTGAGGCTTCCTATTACAAGTTTGAAGTAGTGAAGCTTTGTTCTTGTAATATGAATCCATATATATATATATATATATATATATATATATATATATATATACATATATGTTTAACATATGTACAGAACATGGAGTGTAGTCATACCTCAGCACCAATAGTCACAACCTCTTTGTGCAAGGGGATGTCATGTAAGCATTGCAGGTATAAATGTAGACTGTTGCTACTGTAACAAGGGCAGAAATGTTGTGTGTGGGAGGTCACATCTGATACTGACATGTACGCCATCAGCTACTGACAGACATCCTAAGATCATCATAGTACAGTACCACATATATCACAGTAATGGTCCTGTGGAATACAGCAGAGATATGACCAATAAATGTGGACAGTCTGACACACACTCTGGTCAGTCCAGAGGTATACACAGAACCCCTTAGTGCAAGACGTGTGGACCAACCCTGACAATTTGGATGTTAACAGCTATGCAAATGGTATATCACATAAATACTGGAATACATATGCTCACAGAGTTTATGCTTTCACACACTCCTGTCTGTCTTGACACATAACTGGTGCAGCAGAGGTCACAAGCCCACATACTACCCACTAGTTAGTGACATACATCTGTATAGCATCCCTCTGCTTTGTCAGAATCACACATTAGTTATGGTGGCCCGGCAGCAGTACATCTGACAAATATCTTGACATAACATCACACTGGGTAAGTACACTAAGCTGCTAGGCATGTCACAAAGCACTGTGTAAACTACAGGCAGACTGCCACAACACTGGCCTACATTTCTTATGGGGCAATACAAATGTACCTGCAAATATAGCAGGATCTACAGGCATGTAACAGCATGGAGTAACAGACACCTGTGTGAAGGTGCATACCCACAACCAATGTGAACACAGCCACAGCCAGATATGGTAAGCGTGCTTAATATTACAGTATATGGACTGATCAACCCCATCCTCATATGTGCCACTCACACACTAACCCTACATATACTGGGCAAATACACAGTGTATTTTGATGCCTGACTGTGGTATGGGACATGTGTGGGTTTGGCCCTAAAAACATGTAAGCCTATAGGGTACCATACACTGGAGCAGCATGCAACATCAGATAGAACAGGACCAAGAACATTGACATCTACCACAGTCTGTACACAGGCCAAGGTACACACACTACGACAGAATGCCCAGGTTTTGTCCTCAAATATAACCCCTACTAGACATAACATGTCTAGCAGTCTGATATCTCACTGGCTTATCAGGTATGATGTCAATAAATAATGGTGTACTGAACATATGCACCTCTTACTGCATAACATATGTACAAAGGTTGATGGAGTTGTGGCTGGAGGCACAAACACAGGGCCAATATTGACATATTGCTGTGATAACCTCATACATTTACTGGTGTAACATGGTTTGTTGTGACATATGTCTTATGAGGGATATGAAGTCAGTAACTCTCATGGCTGTCACCATGTACTGACTGCAATCCTCAGACTATGCTACTGCATTTCTAAAGATAGGTAACCTGTGAGTAACACAACACATGTAAGACTCCAAACACTGGCCAGTCTGCAAATAGCCCTACAAGTGGGAGTTTCCTCAACCACATAACACTGTCATGACAGGTATTAAATCATGTAGACCAGCCATATCCACACAAACCTTGTTAAACCAACATTACTTCAAATGCAGAAGAGCAAGACTTACACTCTGTAGTCATGTCTGGAACATCCTCCTCCTGTTTGTTGGCCTGTCTCCACAGTGTATGTTGTAAGAGGTATATCCCACTACCCTCTGTCATGCTGTTTGCCAAACACCGACATGAAGTCCTGCTCACAGTGAATGAAAAGGGCCAACACCCACATGATGTTCCTAGTTATAGGAGTGTGTTTCCATGCAATTGGCTATGGGAATGTTACCACAGCTGTTCCATGTGCAATCAGCTAGTGGGGGACTGCAATTCATGCACCGGCCTTCAGCTGATCAAGAGCATCACTTACAAAACACAAGCTGCTGCCTAAGCAAAGCAGGTGTACTTCTCCACATCCACCAGAGAGGGAGTGGGAGAGACAGACAGAGACAAAGTAAAAAAGGAAGGGGGTAGGAGAGTAAAAGCTAAGCATGTTTGTGTCACACATTTATCAGTACAGGGTTCCAAACTCCTGCCTATGTATTGCTATTACATGTCTATGCAGTTATTGCATGCGACACAGAGCTAACATGCTGGAGAGCTGTCCAAAGGTATATTTGCAGGTGAGTGACATCAGCAACAATGATAAAGGAGGGATAAGGTAGGTGTAGTACATGTGCCTGTCCACAAAAACAGGTGTCAAGGACAATACAGCCACACTCTCTCAGGGACTCACGCACATTATCACAGTTGGCAGGGTCAGGATTAGAATTCCTAACTAAATAGATTGCTACACTACAGTATTATGCAGGTATCACATGGTTTGCCTTCATATAGTTGATCACACACAATCGACCGGCCACTTCATCGAACCGTTTCCTTGAAACCAGAACTGCAAATCCTTCCAAATGTCGAATAAATGTCAAATTTCAACATTTCCGACTGCGCCACACCTCCACTCCAGTGCTAACATGGGTTAAAAAGGGGGCGAGATTTTGCCATTTGGAAATGTGGTGTTCGAAATTTTGAACATTCTCTCTTCGGTATTCGCGGAAGTGGAGTCGACCATAATGAGATTGACAATATGAAGGTAAACCATATCACATGCACCACAGAGGTTATCAGGCTGATATATGGGCAAAGGGTATGTCAAGGTGACTGACATCAGAAGGCATGCTTCAGTAGGGCAATGGGAGGTGTAGTGAGTGTGAATGGCTTCCAAATCACTAATCTCCACAAACACACAGACACAGGTTTGCCAGTACTGACATGCATAGGTTCATTGCTTCACAGGTGTGTAGTGGTTGACTATGCCAGAAGGCAGTACAAGGCTAGGCAAAGGGTATACCTTGGCATCAGGCCACATGACAATGGTCTGCAGTGTGGCTCAGGGGTGTCATCTCTGGATTGGCCCACGCAGGTGGGTATTGTATTCATCATCCACTCATCTGGGTTACTATTGTGGGTGGCCAGTGCTATGCAGTGCTTGCCATGTATGTGTTCTATATTCCATAACATGGACAGTGTCTGTGATGTGCACATGTCCCACATGCATGTTCTATGACATGTGGAAGTGCACCTGGGGTGTCTGGGTCATGTTGTGTGGACAGATTGTTATCATCTGATGTGGCATTCCTGACCTTCTGTGGTGAGAACTGGCAATGGAACTCAGGTTGATCTTACACCTACATTGACAACATGATACAGGTATTCCCTGGTGTTAGTGGCATCTGTCCATACAGGGCATGTGTATAAGGCATGGTATTTCCTTTGTGGGTTACATTTTCTGACTCTACAGTTGTTGCAGGTGTCCAGTGGGGAACATAGCAAAGGACCACTGTATGCAATGATTTGCTTATTGTAGGGATGGAACAGGGTGCCATGTCCTCTGTAGTCCACTGCAATCACACCATGGTTACTATCTGTGGGCAACTACCAACATAGTCGTTGTTGCCTAGCCAAGTGTGGTTGTGTATGAGATATGGGTTGAGAGTGTTCTCTGGGTAATACTAGGGTTGCCTATATTGCTCCCCAATCCATAATGTCACATGTAGGTGTATGGATTGTCTACATCAGCCTCTCTGCTATTTGATATTTGTTGTCCTTGTAAGGTGGACATTGTCACATATAATAGGTCCTCCATATAAGAAATTTGCAAAACTCGCTCCACAATGAGTACGGTTATTACACAATCACAGCTACCTCCACACAATATAATGATGACAAACACACACATACACACACACACACACACACACACACACACACACACACACACACACACACACACACACACACACCCCAAGTCTCACAGTTGCCATATCTGGGATTAGAACTCCTACCTAACTAGTACATCACACTATAGCATTACGCAGTTATAGAATGTGCCAAGGAGCTCACAGGGCTACTCCATCACCAAAGGTGTATTTCAAGGTGAATCATATCAGCAGGCTTGCCAATGCAGCGCAATGGAAAATGTAGTGACAGTGAATTGCCACAAAAGCATTGATCACTATACCGACAAACAAACACACGCACACACACACACACACACACACACACACACACACACACACACACACACACACACACAGAGTTTCACAGTTGCCATGTATGGAATTAGAACTCCTACCTGCCTAGTACATCACACTGCAGCATTACACAGTTATAGGACATGCCACAGAGCTCACAGGGCTACTCCTTCACCAAAGGTGTATTTCAAGGTGAATTACACAGCAATAGGGCAACAAAATGTTGTGACAGAAGTACCTCAGAAGCATTGAGGAAGTCTGTGACACCACAAACACACACACAGAGTTTCTCAGTTGCCATGTCTGGAATTAGAACTCCTACCTGACTAGTACATCACACTACTGCATAATTCAGTTATAGAACACACCACGGAGCTTACAGGGTTACTGGTTCCCCAAAGGTGTATTTCAAGGTGAATTACATCAGCAGGCTTGCCAAAGAAGGGCAATGGAAATTGTAGTGACTGTGAATGGCCTCAAAAGCATTGATCTCTACACTGACAATCACAAGCACACACACAAAGTTTCACAGTTGCCATGTCTGGGATTATAACTTCTACCTAACTAGTATGTCACACTACAGCATTACGCAATTATAGCATGAACCATGGAGCTAACTGGGCTACTGATTCCCCAAAGGTGTATTTCAAAATGAATGACATCAGCAGGCTTGCCAAAGTAGGGCACTAGAAAGTGATTTGACTGTGAATGGCCTCAAATGCATTCATCCCTCCACAGACAAACAAACACACACAGAGTTTCACAGTTGCCATGTCTGCTCCTACCTAACTAGTATATTACACTACAGCATTATGCAGTTATAGCATGCACCATGGATCTTGCTGGGCTGCATCTTCCCCAAAAGTGTATTTCAAAGTGAGTGACAACAGCAGGCTTGTCAAAGTAGTGCAATGGAAAGTGTAGTGACTGTGAATGGCCACAAAAGCCTTGATCCCTACACACACACACACACACACACACACACACACACACACACACACACACACACACACACACACACACGCACACACAGAGTCTCACAGTTGCAATGTCTGGAATTAGAACTCCTTCCTAAATAGCACATCACACTATAGCATTACACAGTTATAGTACTCACCACAGAGCTTATAGGGCTACTCGTTCCCCAAAGGTGTATTTCAAGGTGAATGACATCAGCAGGCTTGAAAAAGTAGGGCAATGGAAAGTGTAGTTCATAGGTTCATTGGTTCATAGGTTGGTACTAGGCTATCAGCCCTAGTGCCTATACAAATCTAGCCATAACAATTTCCTGGGTATTTCTTCCCACAATATTTACTTCCTTAGATCCCTGTCTAGCAGGATGACTGACGTGATCCTCGGGGTGAATATCTTATCTCTCATATAGTTGTCAAGGTTCCTTTTGAAAAGGGCCAAAGAGGCACTGTGCTTGACATGTATGGGCAGTCTATTCCAGAGTCCGGGGAGTCTATGGGTCAGGATCCCATCCCTCCAGCATGTTTTGTTCATTGTAAGGACAAGGTTTAGATCCCTGGAGCATGTGGCTCTGAGGGATTGGGATTTCTTTAAGTGTAGCATGTCCAACAGCTCTGGATTTGACATGGTCTTGTATGTTAAGAAGAAATCACCGCTCAGTAGACGATATGTGACAGAGTATAGCTGGATGATTTTTAGATGGTCAGCATAGGGCATCAGCTTTAGGCCTGTGATTCTTTTAATGAGGTATTTCTGCATCCTTTCTAGTTATTGCAGATGTCTTGAGAGGCTCATACCAAATGGGGCGTATTCTATAATGGGTCTACTGTAAGATGAGTACAGTGGGACAATGACCTCCTTTTTGTGAATGAAAAGCCCTTAGTGATGAGGTGTGCCACATAAGTGGATTTCATAACTGTTGTGGCAATGTGGTTATCGAGGGTGAGACCACTGTCCACCTGTGTCCCTATCCTTATCACACTTTCTGCGTTTAGTGTACTGCCACCTATGAGGTAATTCATGGGTGCATGTTTCTTCCCAAAGGGGATACCTATACATTTCTTGGCATTGAGCTTGAGCCCATGGCTCTAGTACCAAGCATCTGTTTCTGCAAGGCCCTTTTGCAGAATATCTACATAATTTGGCGATTCAATAATGGTTCTCAGTTTGCAGTCATCTGGGAACTTTGTTAGCCAGAGTCCCTTAGTGTTGGCTTGTACTTCAGAGCAGTAGATGCCAAGCAAGAGTGGTCCCATGACTCAACTCTGAGGTACACCAATTGTCACTTGTCTGGAGCTGGATTTAGAGTCAGCTACTGTTACAGTGTGGGTTCTGTCAGTAAGCCAGTTGGCAACCCATCAAGTAATGTAGGGATTAATGCTCAGCTTAGTACGTTTATCTATGATTCCAGAATGGGGGATGGTGTTGAAGGCTGTGGCAAGGTCCGGATAGGCTGTGTGGACCACCTTACCCTTGTCCACAGCTCTGGAGACTGATTCAAAGACATCAATCAGATTCAGGAGACAAGATTGGACCTTCATGAGCCCAACCTGGGTAGGTTCCAGTGTTTGAAAGTTGCCAATGACTTTGTTTATAAGTTCCATGATAATACTTTCCATGGCCTTGCAGATCAGACTTGTCAGACTGATGAGGCAGTAGTTCCCATGATCCAAGGTGGATCCCCCCTTGTGAATTAGGATAACTGTAGCTGTGTGCCACTCAGTGGGCATGAAGCCTGAGGTGAGGCTATGTTTAAACATGGCACTTAGGTGAGGTGCCAGTTCATTTTGTAGTTCAGCCTGGGATGTTGTCTGGTCCCATGGATGCTGTATTCTTAGCTTTGGAGAGTGTGGTTATTACCTGTGCGGCCATTATAACCAGAATCTGGCAATCTTTCGGTATTGAGATGGGCCGTTTAGGGGGTGAGAGGGGGGTGTACTTGTCATGAATTGATCTGCCAGGATATTGGCAATATCCTTGGGATCTGTATATTTAATGCCTTTCTGTTGTAGCTCAGAGCAGATCTCAGCATTGCCATTTAGATTCCTGACATAGATATAGAATGGCTTGCAGCTGTCTTTGGAATATTTGTCTATATTATTTTCGTAACTAGCTTTGGATGATTTTATGAGGGATCTCACTTTCTTACTGAAGCTGATAAGGGAGTTTTTTGCATCCTGGGATTTTCCTCTTTTCTGCAACACTTTTTTCCTTTTGTTGTAAAGTTTGTTTATGGCAGGGGACCACCCGATTGGCTTCCTTTTCTTGGAAGAGAGCATCTTGGTTCTATTTGGGATGGCACGATTCATGCACGAGTGGATGTGATCATACAGTGCCTTAGTGTAGAATTCAGCAGTCGAACTTTCAGTTCCCATCTGCATGGGTGTCATGAAGTTTGTCACTTCTGACTTGTGTAGCATGAAGTTGGCTTTGGAGAAGTGTTTTACAGAGGTTTCCTTACAATGGGTGGGGCGAGTGATGTGAATGTCAAGCGTAATTAGCTAATGGTCAGACCTGATCACCGAGGGGGTGACCATAGGTGTGGAGCATCTATGTCCCATGTTGGTAATGACCTAGTCTAGGATATTAGAGCCCTTGGTGAGACTATGGATTAGTTGATCCAGGGCATTGGAAATATGAATTCCAAAAACCATTGGGTAAAGGTGTTGGTACACAAATAGGTTTCCCAGTTAATGGCAGGGTAGTTGAAATCACCCAGTATTAGGATATTTCTTTGTATCGTAATATTTTCCAGTATGTTTAGAAAGGTGTAGTGAGAATCTTGGGGCATGGTGGGGGATCTGTAGCAAGCTATACAACTTGGATTGCAGTCTTACCTAGTGTTAGTTGCAGCTGGAGAACTTCAGACACATTTTGGGCAACTAGCCTGGTGGTATGAATATCCTTGGTGAATATGGATACTCCTGCACCTTTAGTGCTTCGGTCCTGGTTTGGTGGCCGAAAGGTGTGGTAAGAGTTGTAGCCTGGTATTGCAGGGGTGGTCTCTGGAGCCTTGAACCAGGTCTCTGTTACTGCACAGCTATCGATGTTCTCCATTTTTAGGAGTGCCTAGTGACTGTGAATGGCCACAAAATCATTGATTCCTACACGCAAAGTCTTACAGTTGCTGTGTCTGGGATTAGAGCTCCTACCTAACAAGTACATCACACTATAACATTACACACTTATAGTACATGCCACTGAGTTTATAGGGCTACTCTTTCACCGAAGGCGCATTTCAAGGTGAATGACATCAGCAGGCTGGCCAAAGTAGGGCAATGGGGAGTGTAGTGACTATGAATGGCCACAAAAGCATTGATCCCTACCCACAACCAACCACACACACAGTCTAATAGTTACCATGTTTGGGATTACAACTCCTACCTAACTAGTACATCACACAATAGTATTACGCAGTTGCAGCATGCACCACAGAGCTTACAGGGATACTCCTTTACCAAAGGTGTATTTCAAGGTGAATGACATCAGCAGGCTTGCCAAAGTAGGGCAATGAGGAGTGCAGTGTGTGTGAATGGGCCATAAACCATTCATCTGGAAGCACGCACACAACACTCACTCACACATAGGTTTACATTTAACAGGAATGTGTATACAACTGCTAGATGAATAATGACTTGTACAGTCATGTTACACAGTCATCACAAGCACCACAGACACTATAGTGCTGAGGGATACCCAAAGCAAATGTCTACAGTGATTGGCATTTGCACATCATGTGGTTTTAGCCAATTGGATGTGTGCTAGGTGGGACAGGCCTCATGATGGGAGGCTCTTTGTCACTGTCTGTCACTCTCTTCCACACATCTATGTATGTGTAAGTTTGGCCTATTATAGTGTGTTGTCCTGGGATATATGTGTGTATTCCTATCTGATGTGTGTGCAAAGCATGAGTGGTGTGCAATGTGGAGTGTGTGCACAAACATCTGCGACTGTCAGACTTGTTTAGTTTACTGTTGTTACCAGACATGGGCTTCATTGTGGGAGCATGCCCAATATGACCTTTCATTATTTTGTTGTCAGACATGGGCTTTGTTTCTCTAAGTGTGGGAGCATGCCCAGTATGACCTTATGTATGGAATGTGTGAATCCATTCCAGGTAGGTTGTACTCCAGTGCAGGCTTTTGTGTTGTACACCTACAGCTAGCAACCTGTTTCTGCCGTTGTAGAATGGTTGACAATATGGGGTCACAATGGGCAAAGGATAGTGGGTTACTGTAGGTAATTGTGTCTGTGCTGCTTCTGCTACATGGTTTTGGTGTTAGCAGAGATATTGAGACATATGTACTGTATTACACTGTGATGTTTTATGTCATCAACTACTGTCAGGTATACATATTTGCTTGAAGTAATTTCCTGGGGAACACAGGGTGAATGAAGCTGTGCCCAGTACTGTGATCTGTAGCATACATATTCCTTGCACAATCATGCCATTCTGGAGGGGGAGCTGCAGACACTTGCTGATGGGTCTGTGTAAATGGTTCAGCACCTTGGTACAGTGGTGGCTAAGGATCCCATGCTTGTACATCCATCGATATGACACTATGGCTATATCCTGCTGTGGTCATACCTCACAGCAGTACAGATTCACATAGGTTACCCAGAGGCAGGGCTCATATTTCTGGTCATTACCCCTTCACATTGTGGTTTATGAGCAGGTTTATAGCCACCAATTCCTGTGTTTGCAGGCAGGGATAGTATGTGCACACAGCTGAGTTTCAGACTTCACACACTCCATGGCATCTATGCTTCTAACCCCCTCTGTTATTCTATCCTCTTCCAAACATTATGCAAACATTATCTGATAAGTATCCCTATAGTTATCCCTTCATCCCAGGAGTATTTAGGGGGTGGTCCACAGTTCATGCAGTAGGACATGGTGGACATGTTACTGGGATATGTCGACATGGTCTTGCATTTGGGTTCTGTGGACTGTGTTATGTTGTTATTTGTGAGTCCATGAGATAATATACATTCACAGTACAGGTGACACACAGGCCTTTGACAGAGGACTATAGGTCATTTGGTAGTGATGCAGGCCATCTGTAGCAGGCTGGTGCATTGTGTCACTCCTACAGTCCCAGGCTGCAAGCCACTATATTCCCCTGGGGTGACAGGGTAGGTGTGCAAGGTGTTGATGTCAATAGTTCCTGTCCTTATTGATTCAGTGGTGTGGATGCTGGCAGGGTGCTGCTTACAGCTAGGGACACACCTGCATGGGACACATCTTCAACATGCTGCATTCTGTGGCTATTCCCATACAGAGGTGGGGGTCATATTGTACTCATTCCCGACAGCAGGGATAAGAACTGTGAGGTACCTGTGGCTGATGGTGGGGTGGGCTGGGTGCATGTGTGCTATGGACGCTACTTGCAGCTGACTCACAGATATACATGGGGCATTCCACTTATGCTGGCTTGTACAGGGACACCAGCAGTTTCTCAGTACTTCATATGTGTGGCTTTTGTGGTCTGACAGCGTTTGTCCAGATGACATCATTCTTCCATACTACAAACCAAACTAATGTGCTGCTAAGTTGTATGTAGAATTCCAAAGGTGTGTCCATTTGACAGTAACATTTTATACACTCTTTGTCTAGGGTATTTCCACCTGTGTACTGTTTGTATGTCTGGATCCACATTCATGCCATGTCCATCTTTCAGATGGTGACAGATATTACATCCGAACAATTAGTATGGCTTACCACTGGAATGTGTCTTGCTGGGCTACATTGTATTTAGCACTGCAGTTGTGGGAATTTGACCCTGTCATTGGCAGTACTGGCCACTGGCCAACAGGACACAAACCACCATGTCTACATGCTGACCACTTTCACACAATATACAACATTCACCAACATAACACACATAGCCCTGCATATTGTACATGTGCTACAATCTATCCTGCTAC
The DNA here is from genome assembly GCF_019279795.1 of Protopterus annectens. NCBI lineage: Eukaryota > Metazoa > Chordata > Ceratodontiformes > Protopteridae > Protopterus > Protopterus annectens. The sequence continues at coordinate 569,506,790 of NC_056738.1, read as the reverse complement.
TTTGTCCAGCTCTGGTTCATAGGTTCATAGGTTGGTACTAGGCTATTGGCCCTAGGGTCTATACAAGCCTAGCCATAACAATTCCCTGACTATTTCTTCCCAGAATATTTACTGCCCTGGTCCCCTGTCTAGCAGGGCAACTGACATGATTCTTGGGGTGAATTTCCTATCTCCCATCCACTCGTCAAGGTTCCTTTTGAAGAGGGCCAAAGAGGCGCTCAGCTTGACATGTATGGGCAGTCTATTCCAGAGTTTGGGGAGTCTCTGGGTCAGGAACCTATCCCTCCAGCATGTTTTGTTCATTGTGATGACCAGGTTTAGATCCCTGGAGCATGTGGCTCTGACGGATTGGGATTTCTTTAAGTGTAGCATGTCCAACAGCACTGGGTTTGACATGGTCTTGTATATTAAACAGAGATTGCCTCTGAGTAGGCGCTATGCAACAGAGTATAGCTGGAGTTTTTTTAGACAGTCAGCATAGGGCATCTGCTTTAGGCCTGTGATTCTTTTAGTGAAGTGTTTCTGTGGCCTTTCCAGTTGTTGCAGATGTCTTGTGAGGTACATACCAAATGGGGCGTTGTACTCTATAATGGGTCTAATGAGGGATGAGTACAGTGGGACAACGACCTCCTTTTTTCTGGATGAAAACCCCTTAGTGATGAGGTGTGCAACATAAGAGGATTTCCTGACTGTTGTGGCTATGTGGTTATCGAAGGTGAGACCACTGTCCACCTGTGTCCCAAAGTCTCTTATCACACTTTTGGTGTTTAGTGTACTGACACTTATGTGGTAATTTATGGGTACATGTTTTTTCTGAAAGGGGATAACTATACATTTCTTGGCATTGAGCTTGAGCCCATGGCTGCGGCACTAAGCATCTGTTTCTGTAAGGCCCTTTTGTAAAATATCCACATCATTTGGGAATTCAGTAATGGCTCCCAGTTTGCAGTCATCTGCAAACTTTGTTAGCTAGAGTCCCTTAGTGCTGGCCTGTACTTCAGAGAAGTAGATGCCAAACAAGAGCGGTCCCAGGACTGAACCCTGAGGTACTCCGCTTGTCACTTGTCTGGAGCTGTATTTTGAGTCGGCTACTTTTACAGTGTGGATTCTGTCAGTAAGCCAGTTGGCAACCCATCGAGTGACCTGTCCTCCAATGTTATTATACCTACACATACATGTTACTACATTACTACATAGGATTGTGGGGGGGGGGCACACCTGACAACTGTACACATTTGCTATGACTGTACTTGTATTTCAGGCACTTCATTTAATTTTGTATTCTGACCTATCATGCAGACTAGAAGCATATCAGTGTACTATAGTTCTTAGGTTTTATTGACCTACATTTCAGTTTCAGACTTCTTACCCTTTAGAACTATCATCCCACTGCCTGACCTGTTGTAGTCTGTCTGTGTAGGTTTGGAGGGGGGCTGTTTTCCATTGCCATCAATCAGAGGCTTTAGCACAGCCTTTCCTTGTGGTCATCTACACCTGTCCTGCTGGCTGAAACTGTTGTTGGGTATGTGAGCCTAACTGACATGCATGTGTGTGTCCTATGGACACACATTTGACCCACCACATGTCCTGCAGTGGGTTTTGTCACCTTGTCTAGTACTTCCTACTATGTTGACACCAGTATTTGTTAAGGATTTCATGCTATCGATATAGGTGTTTACTATCTGCTGGCATACCATTCAGCCACCCGATTCCCTAACACACTCACATCCATACCATAGATACAGGTAGCAGAACATTCTACTCCATTCAGCGATTGATAGTGAGAGTGACTTACCTTGTGGCTGTGCCAGTATTAAGGATGGTGCTGGAGGGCTGACTATGTGGGATGCACATAGTACACTCCTTATACATGGTTAAGCACAGGTAGTGTCATGTTTGGCATCCCTTTTACTGTATGTGTGAGTCGGAGTGTGGTGACATTCCCTGGGTTCCTACTGTGTCAGTGTATGTGCTATGCATAGCCTCTTTGCCAAGGCTTGGGTATACTGGGCACGCCTCTTTCTGCCTAATGGGGCAGGCTCAGGTAGTTCCTCCTCTGAGTCACTCTGTGCCTGTGCAGGTCTTGGCAATGGTGGGGGGGATGTGTGGCCCTGCCCCATGCTGTTCCTGCTGCTGCTGTTTCCGCAGGATCATATTGCATAGCATGGCACATATGATGACAATGTGGGAACATGTAGCTGGTGAGTACTGCAAGGCTCCACTGGATATGTCCAGGCACTGGAACCATGAACTGAGCATCCCAAACACACACTCTATTATGATTCTTGTCTGTGTGTGTGCCTCATTATGGAGTTCTTGTTCAGGTGTTTGTGCATTTCTGATGGGTGTCATCAGCTACGGCTCCAGTGCGTAACCAGCATCCTCCACTAGGTGGCCATATGTGATGTCCCCAGTGGCAAATCTCTGGTACAGCTGCGTCATATGCCAGATGTGGGAGTCGTGATAGCTTCCAGGGCTGCCAGCACACACATTCATTATAATGCCCTGGGCATCACACATGACCTGGCAGTTGATGGAGGGGAAGCCCTTGCAGTTTATGTAGACTCTACCCTGGTCACCGAGTGGTGCTTTGATGTATATGTGCGTGCAGTCTATAGGACTCACTACCTCAGGGTATTCTGCTATTTGGTGGAAGAGACACATATTGCTGGTCAACGCCTCACGGGTGTTGAGGAAATATATGTGCTCACTGGCATGTGCTGGCATGGCATCCAGGAACTGATGGAGTAGCCTAGATGTTGATGCCTGTGAGATCCCTGTGATATCCCCAGTTGGCCTTTGGAAGGTACCTGTGACTAGTATTCTTAAGCCTACACATACCTTGGTATCCACTGGGATGGGTTCCCCTCTGTTGGTTCTGTGTGTGAGGCATGGCCGGCACAGCTCAACAATTTGCTGTAGGAGGTCCCTGTCCACCCTATAGTGCTCCACTATCTCCAGCTCATGTAGCCCCTGGTAGGTTACCCTGGGTCTGTACACTCTTCTCCTTCTCTTCACTGTGGGTAGGTCATCAGCATTCTCTTCCTTACCACCCTCAGCCTCTTCCACATTTTGATTTCTGAGAGCAAATGCAGCCCCTATCATTTTATTGCTTTTGTTAAAGGTAAAATGTCCCCATTTGTGTACACCGGTGGTGTAGAATTTGCGGGAAAAAAACAGAGGGAAAGGTGTTTGCATAGTTTATAGTACTGTGCTGGGCTGGGCTGCTGCCTGTGTAATTGGCTGCTTCTGATACATTTCACCTGCCAGCTATTTTAGTTCTCCTTGATTACTTTCCTACTGCTGTTTTCCCTTCCTATTGCCTTCCTGTTTAAGCTTAGGGGTGCACCGTGCAAACACAGTACTCAGATGTAAATGGAGCTGCTATTTCCTGGTTTACATTTTATTTTTGTTTAAATTCCGGTGCGCAGCTCGCACACCCGTTTTGGCAATGTACAGAGTGCTAGGCAGCTTCAGACACACCCCCTTCCTTATCTCTGCTAAGCTAAGGGCAAACCCGAGCCACAGAGCTCCAATAAGCTTACAGTATGCCTGAAATACCCCTCTATGATGTCAGCTAACTCTTAAGCTTGCACCACCTACACGGTTGGGTGCAGGCTATCCATGAGGGGAAATCTCTGATTCAGTATCATTCTCCTCATTTGCATAGGATTGCCTGGTAATGCCTAGTTACAAGTCCCACACTGAGCCTTCCCCCTTAGCAATCACTATTCGCTGGTCTTGTTGCCTTCTGCCTACCATTGACTATAAAGACAAAATTGTGATTTTGCAGAAAAATCTTTTTTCAAGGTTTTAATTTTATTTTCCGGCCAATCTTGTTTGCGCGCCACTGCCCTACACTTAAACGGCCGAAATCGGACAAAAAAGGGCTATTTTCTTTTCATTTGCAACTGTTTTTCATGCCAGTTGCCATATATTTGGCCATTGGCATGCTTTCCACATGATGTATACCCTTTGTTTGGAGCTGTCATGGCTCCATTTTGTAGTTTGCAGAAATGTACTCGGTTACTAACCGAGTACATTTCTGCAGGTTACACTAATCCTGCATGGATGGCTGTCAGCTTCCTGGATCGCTAATTCACCTCATTTGCATGGTTTTCACACCTGCAAATGGGGTAATTAGCATATAGAAGCTCTGTCTGTGCAGGAATAGTGCAGGAGCGCTTGTACACTTCCCGGGAGTTTGTTACTTGATCTCTTGGCAGCCCTATTGCCTCCAGCAACTCCTGCACTATCCCTGCACACAGTGCAGGGCTTACTGAATCCTGGGGCTTTTGAATAAAGTACATCACCTTTGTTAGAGTCAGAATACAATGGAAAAACACAGTTGTTAGAGTCAGAATACAATGAAAAATCATTGTTGTTTGAATCAGAATACAATGAAAAAACATTGGTAGAGTCAGAATACAATAAAAAACTGAGCAGGAGAGCTTCTATAATGTAAGCAATGTAGATTGTAAAGATTGAGAGTTTTATTCATTATCTTATGACTTATGTATAATCTGCTATGTGGCTAAGCTGCTATGAAATGTAAAGTTCTTATCTGTCCACTGTTTTACAGGATGAATCATATTTTTGTCTCAACCCTAGTAAACACTTTGATTTTCTGGTAAATCACTGCTGATTACAGTCAGTTAGCAATGGGAGTCATTAGAGTTTCATAGTTTTTGTTCAGAAAATGCATGTTGATACAAAAAATATATTATATTAGTTGTTGAAATAAATTACAGTGATAGTTAAAAACTGTCCATGATTTTGGGTCTTCCTCCACCTATTACTTTTAGCTTGTAATACTTGAGCAAAAAGTTGTGAGGTATGTTCTGCTCTAACATAATGCGTAGTGTACTGAGATATTACATCATCGGTGACTAAACATGACAGTCATACAGCAGTAGAGAAAACTGCAAGAATTCATGTTTCCATTCATTCACTTTGTGATACCTTCCTAATACATATACATTCAATAAAGCTGGAGCCTGTCTTGGCAACAAGTTGGTATAAGACAAAGGGCTAGGCTTGAATAAACTTCCTAGGAGCATTTGGGGAAATTACATTTTAAGCCTCTTCCTATCTGTGAGACGTGGTCAGAAACTAGACTACTCAGCAAAAATTCATGCATACTCAGGTCATATATGAGGTCCTTCACAGAAGAAAACCGAAAGGGAGGAAAAAACAGAACAAGCACTGTGAGCAGCAGTGTTTACTATCATAATATTTGGTTTCAAAAATGAATCGTGTTAAAACATATATATTTTCTTTGATAATTAAAAATAAGCCTAAAATGCATATATGATTTAATAAAAGTATGTTTACAATAAGTACATTACTTAGAATACTTTATATACTTTATAGTCTGCATTATACAAACCTTCCTCCTGCCCTTCCCTCTCCACCTTGGTATCCTCTTACACCCCTAATCGTAGTCTCTACACCTCTAACAAACAACTCCTTGACACTTACCAACCACACAAAAACATTGGTGAGCTACTTTACAAATTTACTATAGCCCAAGCTTGGAAAAAAAACTCTCTGCTCATATTAGATCCATTCCCCATCCTAAACACTTCAAAAAAGAACTTAAACTTTACCTACTAAACAAGTCTTGCCCCTGTAATGACCCTACCTAACCTACTACATGGATGAATTCAACATAACCTTAATGTTTTTCTTCATCCTCACTGACTATTTACTAATCCACCATTAGTTTACCTCCCTTTTTCACATGGTCCAACTACAAATTGCACCCTTACCCTACTATTTCACCACATGTATATCTGTAAATATTCCTCTCTCATATCTAAATACCTCTCTCTATTACTTAACTCACTATATCAATAGCTCTCTCTCTCTATGTAAGGTCCATTGCTGCTTATTTTTTCATTGTTAAAAAAAAGTCATGAATTCATGACTGTTATACTTCACAGTAGTATTAACATTAAATTATATATTGTAAATGTCTTTATGTTGGAGTGTAAATTTTATGTACCTTAAATTGTCTGTATCGGAGCTTTTCTCCTCGGGTCTCCGGTGAAAATGGGCCTCTAGCCCAGTTGGACTAACCTGGTTAACAAATGTCAAAATAAAAATAAATGAAATAAAATAGTTTCCTGTTATTAGTACTCATTCTCTAACTATTTAGCTGTTTTTTTTTTTTTTTTTTAAGTAATCACATTTGTGATGAAATACCACTAGCTTTATAAGATTTTTATGCTGATCATGCTGTTTGATTTGCAATTTACTTTTTTTTTTCTCGAAGATTCTGCTTAAAATCCTCCATGAGAATGAGGTACTTTGTGCATTCACAGAGACATAATGAAAGAGACCAATTGCAAAGTGACAACCATTTGGGTGGCTCACAGCCCTGCGCTTTTTAATCAAACAAATTGACATAAGTAGTGCAGCTAGGAAGCTTGCTGCACAAAAATGTCTGTAAAATGCCACAGCAAATATTATGTTCACATTTGTTTTTGTAGTGTGTGTTCTAATTCATTGGAACTGCTTCACATTTGCATCATCTATGCTTAAGTAAAATGTGTGTAATTTCAGTAGCCCTGATGCCCTACTTCCACATCAAGTAGGACAGGAAGTTGCTGCTATGTAACTCATTGTTAGTGACATCAGTCTTGTTATCTGTATGTGTCCCCTCACTTCTTTAATTCAACTATCATAGGTCAGTTCACTTGTTTAAAGAGATATTTGTTTGCTCATTTGAAATAAATGCTGTTTAATGGACCTTAATGAATTTATGTTCATTCTCATCCTCGACTAAACCAGGCATGACACAAATGGATATAATTCAATACATTTGTAAGCTGGACTAAAAGCTGATGTTGGATACTTGCTGTTGCATTAGTCCAAAGACTTATTTTCCTCATTCACTAGACCTGAACATATGCGTTGAATGACAATATGCAGCCAGAAACATCACAATACACAGTGCATGCTATCAGGGTGGCTATACAATTTAAAAATATTAAAATATGCAATTAAATGGAGAGACACACATATAAAATGTATGATACAGTCAATGTATACTGATCCTTTAGCTGCTTATAGAATATTCTACTAAATGTATGAAATAGTCTACGTTTTTTGTGTACATAAATATGTATGTATGTATACTATGCTTACAGCTAATTATATCAATGCTCAGCTTCATTTTTAGACAGAAAACCTTAGCATCCCCAAACAGCAAGACCTACATTTTAGCATAGAGCCAACAATTCCTCTGACCTTTCTGAGTTATTCTACATCACTGTTGAAGTCTGTCTGTCTGTCAGCATTTTATGAATGTGATGTGCACTTTTAGACTAGTTTTACTTTACTGTCTATACAAGTACTAAGCTCCACATAATCATCACTTCTTTTATGAGGCATGCAGATGTCAAATCGCTGGTCACCTGCACATATCTACCCACTGGGAATAAAATACTAAATTTACCATTTAAGAGATATTACTGACTTCTTCTACTTTCGGATTTTCCCGGTTAGGGGTCGCTGATCACCTGTCCGCTCATGATTGGCAGTGGAGTTTTACGGTGTTGAATTGCCAGCCCAACCTTCCAGAGAAGGCACACACACATGCACACACAAACACACTCCTAGGGCCAATTTAGAGTGTCCAACTACATTCTTAATATCATGAATTGTTTCCTAGTGCTTAATAGTACCTTTCTTCTTTCTTGCTTTTGTGTAGTTATATCAGTCACAAAAATCTACATTAAATACACCCAGAGTTGTCTCACACTACTAGAAAGTTTTGACTGCTTGGAGTAAGTAATGTTATTATTAGGATTCTTGCTTATACCATGTCTAAGTTTATTTTAGTATAATTGCTGCAATTTAATTTACTTGGTTAATTGCTACTTAGATCATATGATTTAAATGACTGACTTAAAGTTTAATTTCCTGTTGCTTTTCACATGGAAGTGATTGCAACAGAAAGACATTATACTGTCTACTTATATGGCACACTTCAGATGAGTGCTGCTTAATGAAATTTAATAAATTAATTTTATTGGTGTGCTTCACTGAACTGAATGCCTTGTACTGTAATTGATCTAATGTATGTGCTGCACCAAAATCTGCAAAACATTTGTTTGTACCACATCTGTCCTTCAGCTAAAACAAACTGGTTAAATAATTGAAAGGAAAATGAAATGACAAAGTAATTAAATAATTTTACATCTTCTTGCAGTACCTGCAACTGTGAGTAACTCAGAGACAGATGAGTCAGATTAAACTCCAAATGTTCCTAAGCTTGTTTTAAATCAGAGAATGTGTGCTCTGGGCTTCTCTCAGTAAAACAGATGTTAGTAAAATAGTGATGAAGCTATAGTTCCTCAAACACAGGCTAAAGAGCTGCTTTGTGTAGTGAATTTGCATTCAGTCCTTTCTTCTGTGACCTGTCAACTCATTACATGTGTTACGGATATGTGTGGTGCTCTTCAGATATTCCTGCTTTGCTTGTTATGTTGTTTAATTCTGAGGATGGTTAGACTATTCATTTTGGTACACATGTGTACAACTTTATTTACTTTTTAAAAGAGCATGCCTTCTATGCTCAAGCACCTCTTTTCAGACATGATTCCACAGCACTGTTTGGTTACGTAACTTGCTTAGTCACCCAGTAGGCAAATGAAGATGAGCAGAATCAAACCTGCGACATTAACAATTCAGCTCATTAGCAGCTTTTAGCCTTAATCCTTTGGACTAAATTGCAAGACTCCAAGGATTAATTAGTTGTTCAAACAAATCATTACAGCATCATTTCTGCTGTCTCCTGTGTCTGATCATTTGACTACATTGACAGAAATAAAACTAGATGATTTATTTTTCCACTTATAATAGCGAAAACCATACTGGAATAACCTGTCACTGATGCATGGAGAAGCACATGCATTTAAAGTAGATATCTGAATATCTGGAACAAAAGAAAAAGAAGCATGTAGGTATGAAGTTCAGAGCTGTAGTATAGTTGAGTACCAGTTTGATTAATCTCAGAAATTAGCAGTTAATTTCACTAAGTTCAGCTGTGTGAAATCAATCTGCACTGGATATTATGAACTATGTAGAAAACTGACATTATTATTGTTTCCAGAAAAATTACATTATGTTCCTATATAGTTAATGAGATAGCCACGAGCTTCTGAGAAGTGCGGCTTCTTCACTTTAAGCAACTGCGGTCAAGTGTTTATCCGAAGCATTTAAGGTCAAGTGCTGTGACATATCAAATTTAGTTCAAGAACTGCTATGAACATCGTACACAATTACAAAGTAGCTAAGGTCAAGTGCTTAGCTCAAGTCACTGAAATAAGTAAGACTGGCTTTGTACTTCATATGAAGCGAAACACATATGTGTGTCTATATATATATATATATATATATATATATATATATATATATATATATATATATATATATATATGCATAGTTAAATATACATCTACAGGTGTATACACATTAGTGAAAAACGCCCAAAGCCATCAGCCTAAATATTGACTGCATATGGTTAAAAGTTGGCAACTCACTACAACTATGCTCTGAGAAACAGCCTTAGGGCATGCCACTTCCACATTAAAAAAAAATGAATGTGCGTGGTCACCACGTGGGGTAGAAGTGAAACTTCTGTATGGAAGTGTAAAGGAAAGCTTTGGTTGTGTGCTCAAGTGTGTGTGTGTGTTTCTGCATTACTACACATTTTCTGAAGGATATATCTGAAAGTTAAATTTTATTATTTATTGACTTCAGTCCTCAGTGATTCATCAATAAAGCCATGTATTTTATGAGGAACAGATCAGAAATCTGAAGACAAAATCTGGACATTCTGTAAAAATCTGGACAGTTCAGGGGTATGAAAAATGTAGAAATCTTATTAGCATAACGTTTGAATACTAATTAGCACATAACTTACCACTTCCACAGCAAGACTGTGGGCTCTTACTCAGAAGCACGTACTTAAAAAAACAGAGACTAACAAAAAATGATGTGAAAATATAAGCACATTACCAATGCAATTGTAAAATGTGTAGACTTTAAGTAACTGAATTGCAAAATATTACCACTCAAGGCCATTTATTTTTGCAGATGAAAAAAGAAGATACAAAATATGTGTCCTCCTTCTTTAAATTTCTGATGCTACTAGCATATTGGTCATGTAGTCAAGTGTTTCTGTGTGCTAAACAGTTTCAAAAATCACACAAAATGGGGGAGGGGTTGGTGAAGGGGTGAATTAAGCCTCTAATTAGGGACATTACGAGCATTCTTCCAAAAACAGATATGTCATGTATGGGGTGTGAGTTACATGAGGCCTGAAAATAGGGACTTTTCTCCAAATTAGGGACAGCTACAGTCACTGACCATTATAATAATTCCATAGACTATCATTTGTCAGATTTGGCAAAAAAAAAAAAAAAAAGAAAAGATAAACATGAAATTAAACTCAGCAAATTATAAGTCATAATGGACGAAAGCAGTATACTACCCATTAGTGATACAAACAATAACTACCCTTTATATCTTATCAATTATTACATTTGCTTAGTGTTATGCAGGAAAGGGGTCTAGTGACCTGGTAAAAGCTACAGATGGATCATGTTGCTTTTGTAGTGTCATTTTATTACACACACACACACACACACACACACACACACACACACACATGCACACACATACACGCACACACACACACACACACACACACACACACACACACACACACACACACACACACACACTACATACCTCTCAAACTCATAAAACAAGAAATCTGGACAAAGCCATCCATAATGGGGGACAAAGGCCCACAAACAGGGATACTTTTAGAAAATTGATAAAATAACTGGTTTTACATTACCATGAATTTTCTGAAGGTTGAAGTCTGAAACTCAACTGTCTGTCATTATTTTCTGACTTTAACCCTCAATGATTTGCCAATGATTTGTCAGAAAACCACAATTGTATGAGAAATAGACCAAAATATGAGGCAAAAATCTGGAAATTCTGTGAAAATCTGAACAGTTGAGAGGCATATGAGAAGAATTTCATTAGTACCTTTGACCAGGTTAACCTTCATTATACAGTCTTCCTTCTCTGTTAAGGTGCAGACATATTCGCAAACAGCAGAACAAAAGTTATTTCAATATAGTAATTAGCATAAAAGACATAATCATTAGGTTTAATGTCCACCAAGCTTCCTTTCCTGTGTTTTGGGACCTAAGCTATTCTTGGAAGTACAGACATTTTATGTAGTTGCCAAAGTGTGAAAGTAAAAACATCCAATCCCTAAAGCTTAGATTTCAGACAGGCATGCTTAAGTGAGGTGGATGCAGCCACAGTTTTATTAAAGTGAGATGTCTTTGCCCTATTCTGAATGTTCTAGAATAATGCCTGGTATGTAGTCATTCCCAGTAACAGAAAACAATGATTGATTTGTTCTGAAAGGAAGACATCTGAACCAAGCAATTCCTTTTAAATTTCAATGAATTTATGTTGCCTTTGTTTGCTTCATTCAAAAGGTTTGGCAAAAAAAGTTCTCTTTCAAAAGCTGAATATACACCCCTGAATTACTTCTGTCAGGCATATGCACAAATCTGCAGTTAATACTTAACTGGAGTTACATTATCACATTTTTCTTGGGGGTACCACTTTTAATTTAGGCATATAAGGTGTCTGAAGGGCTACAAACCATTTAGGCATATAAGGTGTCTGAAGGGCTACAAACCTAAAATCCCTTGTTTCTACAGTCCCCTTAATATGGTTAGGTATAAAAGTTGTTGGTCAGATGATCGATAGGTAACATCCAAATGTCATTTAACCCCTTCATTTCATTCATGCATTGTCCAAGAACCATTCAATCCAGCTAGAGTAATGAAGCACCGGTGCCTATGTTGGTACACAGCCACCTAGAAGCAGTTTGGAGGATCACCAGTTCCCCCAAGACACCTTTTCCCTAAGAAGGACAGACAGCCTAGGCAACAAAGATGCCTCATTTAAGAAACAAACCAGCTAACCAACCTCTGGAAAACTCCAAGTTGTCTTAGACAGGTTAATGCTTGCAGTAAAAACTCTGAATAATGAGCCTGATAACACATATTGCCAGTTTAGTGTGACTTTGTTGGTCACAACTAAATTCAAGATCTGGTTAAACAGTTTGCATTTCGGTACTTACATGAAAGCCAAATGGTGACCACTGTAAGCTGATAGGCTGTACAATTGCAATGGCAAGAATACCAACCCTGCAGTAAACATAAACTATATTTTCCTATCACCAAATATGAACCTTTTCTATGTTTGTTAATGAAAACATTGTAGCTTCTGCATGTGTGCTGTACATTGAAAATGTAGTGTCTGACAGAACTGTGTATGTCATCTCAAAGAAGCTGCCTTAATGAATTGGGGATGGGGATTCCACAGGACAAAAGGCTTGCATGTTTTGCAGGGGAGTTGGGAAGTGGGAGTATGGAAGGGGTGACTTGTTGAGTGTTTGCCAGCTGTCCCAGTTGTACTTCATTGTGAATGTAAGGGAGGTTACCAATTTGCTATGCTGCTTCCGAGATTACTTCACACATAACGTATGTAGTACATACCTTCAACAACTAAATGATTCAATGTAAAACTAGAAAGAGTTTTTCCCATGCCAGTTTGTTGAAAATATAATAGATTGTTTTTAAGATTACAACATTGTCTCTGTATCCAAAGAACATGTTTACTTTTCTTATTTAAATGTATGTATGTGTGCGGGTGTTTGTGCGTGTCTGTGTGTCTGTGTGTGTGTGCTGGTGGAATTTGAGTTGGATTAGCTCTGTGAATATGGTTTCTTTCCTTTTTTAAATGTGGGCTTCTAAGTGTGTGTGTGTGTGTGTGTGTGTGTGTGTGTGTGTGTGTGTGTGTGTGTGTGTGTGTGTGTGTATCCTGCGGTAGAGTAGCTTCCTCTGGACTCCTGGTCTGGCAGCATTTGACCGCCGAACACTGCCACCATTTGGTGAGTTTCAATTCCGTTTCACTTTTCCATTTCACTCCAAACTCTCACTACAGTGCCCAAAGAAGTTTTATTTCCAAAAAAAAAAAGTAAAACATTAGTTTTGTGCATGGGGCAATGCTATGAAAATCATTAACTTTTATCTGGCAGCCACAGTAATCTTTATTTCAGCTCTTTTTCTAGTTTGAGGTCTGTCACTATTGAGTCTTGGATCAAGCTGCTGTCTGTTCTTCTCAGATGCTTTCTATCTTGGACATAAGATGAAACATTTTCTCCCTATCAGAAATATTTCTTAAGACAATTCATTTGAAGGTGTTAAAGAGCTAACTTCATCTGTGTTTCCGATCTTAAATGAAACTGCATAAATTCCAGTGATTTGTCTAGTAACTAAATCCAGTCTGTGTTATAGCAGCTTCCACTATTCATGGACATTAAAATCACCCAATCAACGCTTTCCTTCCTGTCTTTCAATGTGTTTCACAAATGAAACAAAGCATTTCTCTGAATGTGAGCAATGGTAGTCTGCAGCAGCAAGAAAATGATGTCTAATGTCTGCCTTCATTTTTTTTTATTAAGCTCATATGTTATTGTTAAAGTATAATATCCCTAATTCATCTGATATCATCCAAACTGGCATGCCTTGATAAATAAACTATCAGCAATAAATGAGGTTTGGTAACAAACCTATTTGTCCAGGGACATCCTTGGGGAGGTTAGAAATAGTAGTGGGGATTAATAGGGTGGGGGGAATTAAAGGATTAAATGGGAATAAAGGAGGATTGTGAGGAAATGAGGTAAGGGTAGGGTAGGAATTAATGGGGTTTATGCAAGTGTAACTGGGTAAACAATCATATTTTGGAAGACCTGCAGGTATTTTGGAAGACAGGTAGGCCTTGGGTAATAGTGGTGCATGGTGGGAATGGGGTGTGAATTTTTTTTGGGGGGGGTATTATTTTCTCTCCTCTGTATGACAGACTGTGAGGTTTCTCATTGTATCTTCACTGGCTGGGTAGGCTGGGTGTGATTGACTGTTTATGTTGGGTTGGTAGCATGTGGGTGGTTGGCCAGTTTTTTTTTTATTTGTTTTAACTCAGAAGGCTATGAGGTTGTCATTGCATTTTCAAAGACTTTGTGGTGATAATGGACTCTGGCTTGCTTTTTCTTGGTAAGCAAGTCCTTTGCTGGGGGCCATGTGTAGCATCTCTTCATGGGGTGTTAGTTTGTTGCAGTCAGAATTCCTGTTTAGGTGGAGTGCAGTAAATATTCAATTTTTTTTTTCTGTCTCTCTTCTGGTTTCTGGGGCTGTGAGTTGCCCGTGAGTGATCGCCATTGGTTGTGCATACACACAGCCCAACTGCGGATGAAGGAAGGTCCATATATATGTATTGCTACTTCTTACGTTTATGGGCAGATACTTAAAATTTGTCTTTATTTTGTGCTTTTGTCCTCCATTTTGGCAGGTTTCTGTTGAGAGATCGGTTTTAATGTCGGATGTGATGAACAGTGCAAGTGAGGGAAGGGTTACATGATTGTTTAGCTGCGTTCTCTGGTAGTCATTTTTACTGTGTGCTTTCTTCTATGCTTAGAGGAGAAATATTTGTTAGAAGCATATCCAACTGTACGGATTTTCATAGCATGTCAGGTGTGTGCTTCAATTTTTCAATAAATTGTGGTTTTCTGGTAAATTACTGGCACATGGTTACTGACTGAAGTTAAGAAATAAAAGCAGAGATTTGCATTTCAGATTTCATGCCTTTCAGAAAAATCATGCTAATACATAACCTGTTAATCAATCAAATTACTAAGTTGTAAGAGTGATGTTTTAGTCCCTATCATTGTCCCACCTTTATTGTGGCTTTGTTCAGATTTCTTGCATCAAGAGGTTGAGAAATATGCTCTGAGCCCTTGAAGATGTCCAGTTTTCACTGAGGTGCCAGATTTCAGTCGAGCCGGGAATGGTTTGCGGGCTATGGATCCTTTGAGACATGAAGGTCAATGATTTCTCCAGCATTTTAAGTTTGTAGGAGGCTTGGTAATCGGTTATTAGGTGATGGTTGTCCCGGTATTTGCACCTTTGTCCTGCTGTTCTGCTATCTCGTGCCTTTCAGAAAAATCATGCTAATACATAAGTTAATTAATCAACTTAATAAGTTGTAAGAGTAATATTTTAGTCCCTATCATTGTCCCACCTTTATTGTGGCGTTGTCCAGATTTCTTGTTTCACGAGGTTGAGAGATATGCTCTGAGCCCTTGCAGATGCCAAGTTTTCACTGAGTGGCCAGATTTCACTCGAGCTGGGAATGGTTTGCAGGCTGTGGATCCTTTGAGACATGCAGGTCAATGATTTCTCCAGCATTTTAAGTTTGTAGAAGGCTTGGTAGTTGGTTATTAGGTGATGGTTGTCCCGGTATTTGGACATTTGTCCTGCTGTTCTGCTATCTGGTTTATCAAAAGGGGGTTGCTGCCAGAGAGTGCTTCAATCAAAATGTTTCCTCCAGGACAGCAGTCCATTAGAATTGCATTGTTGTGGAGTGGAATGGCCGTCCTTTTACTTAACTGACCTGTAGGAGGTGATTTTTTGCTGGTTTTGAGATTGATTGTGTATGGTGTGGTGCTGACCATTATGGGGGGGTGGGGGGATGGTTGGTCACTGCAGGTAAGCTGTTTGTGCCTGTTCAAAATAAAATCATAAATAAATAACTAAATAAATTAATAAGAGGAGAGGATGAAGGAGCAAGAAGGCAGACAGGGGATTTTGGGGTCCAGTATGGTAAATATGATGTCAGAGTGGTCTGTTAGGCAATATACAGAGGAAATTGGTTTATTAATCACCTGTTACATATGTAATGCACTACAACTGAAGGAACAATAATTTTGTTGGCAGTTGCCATCTGTACTTCTGTGTAAGCATACCTCTCAACCGTATAGGTTTTTTGCAGAATGTCGAGATTTTTGCATCATAATTTTGGTTCATTTTTTATAAAATTAGTTTTGCTGTCAAATTAATGGCAAATGATTAAAGTCAAGTTTGAAAATAATGGCAGACATTTGAGTTTCAGACTTCATACTCTTCAGAGAATTCATGTTAATGCAAAACCTGTTATTTTGTCTCCTACGTTTGTAAGAGCTAGAATTAAAAGTTGTCCCTATTTGTGGGACTTTGTCCTACTTATATATTGGCCTTCTTCAGGTTTCTTGTTCTAAGAGGTTCAGAGATATGGCCCTAAGAGGTTGAGAGCTATGGTAGCCATTGTGGGTGAGGGGGAAGAGCTTTGGTGATCTACACTTCTGGTGGTTTTGCAAAACTCGCAACCTTCCATCTCTGAAATGAAGAACATCAGCCATCAAAATGTGGGACAAATGGGTCCTGAGGGGAAATGCACAGAATACTAATGGCTTATTAGCAGCATCAAATAGGTGGGTCACCGAAGGGTTAGAGTATTCTGCTCACTTATATAAAAAAAAAAAGAAATTATTAATGAATTAATGTATATCAGTAGGGAATTCCTGATACAAATAATTGGCCCCTTGGCCTGGAATTTTAGGAAGTGTGGGCTGCAGAGACTCCTAATGAGGAAGGGTCAAGTGGAAGGAAATGCAGTTTGGAAGGAGGTATAGGGGATTAATACACATTGATGGAAGAGATCGACAGGAGTTTGACAGTACATTTTTTTCTATCTCTTTCTAATTGCTACAGTATCTATTGTGTTTTTTTTCTTTTGGCAGATGTTACACAGGAAAGTAGGGTGGCAGTTGAGGGACCTTGTTGCAGGGGATCCACTTACTGCTGGAGTGATGCATGATGTGGTTGCAGATGGTGGTCTCAAAAGGTGCAACCTGCTGCTGTCATGGGTGTTTCAGCTGCTGGAGGGCTACAATATCCCATTCACTAGAGTAGTGCCCAATGAGGTTACAGATGTGGGAGGGCAGAGTGAGCAACAGTCTGGCTTGAAGGAAGTGGATTTGTAAGGTAATGAATTCTGCTGGGGTGATGTTCCAGTTGCTGGAGAAGTGCGCATTGAGGTCACAGGTGTTCTTACGTATTTGGTGCTCATTAAGGCAAGTCAGAGTTGGTGTGGTTTGGAGTAGTGTAAGGGCAAGTGAGGGGGAGGTATGTTGGGGACAGGGTAAAGCAAGGTCGGGGATGATTTATGAGGAGTCTGGGGGTCCCACAGGTGGGTTGGAGTCACAACAATAATAGGATCATGGGGTTAGTAGTCTAAAGGCTCTAGAGTCCTTACAAGCTAGCCAAGTTTAACCCCTATTTTCACATGCAGCACCTAATGCCTAAGTCCAGGAGGGTCATGGGTGACACATCTGGAGTGAATTTACAATTGTGTTAAAGAGGGCCAATGAGGTGTTTTTTTTTACTTGAAGTGGAGGTTGTGCCAAAGGTGTGGTATTTTTTGGGAGACTAATCTGTCCCTCAAGCAGGTTATACTAATCCCACATACCAGGTTAAGGTCTTTAGAGCAAGTAACCCATTTACCATTTGCCTTGTACTTTGGACTGACAGGAAGTGGTTTGGTATATGCATGACTTTTAAGAGTAGGTAGGGTTTGATGGAGCATTGTAGGTATGTGGGTGTTTTGGGGGATATGTGAGGAACTGGGTGCTTGGTTACATACACAGAGATTAGAAGGCTTAAGTAAGGCATTGTTCTGGGATTATTGGTAGATGTTAGGCTATGTTTTGATTCCTTACCAGATGCAAAGGTAACACATGGAAAGATGAGCCTTGAGGGGAAAGCCTAGGACAAGCAGTAGATTAAGGATGTTCAACTTTTTGGGCTACTGAAGTTACATGTGATTCAGTTTACTTGGGTCATTTTGGGTGAGGGTTGATAAGTTGGCTCATTTGTGCCTTTTCGAGCATTTCAGTGGGATGGTCATTTACAGAAGGATAGGGTACATGGATATCTGCACTTGTTTACCAATGTGACAGGAGTTGTAGTGTTGAGGGAAATAAGCAGGGGGGGTTTGGTTTGTGCCTTGTTGGATGGCAAGAAGGAAGGACAGTTGAAGGGATGCTGAATATTTGGAATTTCAGTTTAATCTGGTGTAGGAGGTTTAACAGGATTTGTTGGGGATTAGGGTTCATTTTCATCCATTTAATGGCAGTGGTGTGGGTTGTGGTCTTGTGTTGCTAGATGAGGTGTGTCAGGTTGCTGCAGGAGTTTGGGCCACCTTTTATAAGGAAGGCTTATGGTAGGGCATCGCCACATTGGTTAGATTTGTATTGCAACTGCCTGTGGGAATGAGTTTGAGGAAGATTTAGTTATTGGTAGGCTTGGGAGCAAGGTAAGGCAGTTCAGATGGTGAAGGGGGTTTAGCTGCGAGTACTATAGTTGCAGAAGGACAAGGCTATGTGAACTTACAAAATCTTGGTTGGTGGTTCATTGGTATGTATGGTTGGGGTATGTTTGATAGGAAGATTGGCAGACATTGGTTATGGTCAAGATAGGTTTTGATATGAAGGATTGTGTTGGTAATTGGAGGTTTATTGGGCTACAGTTCATGTGGCATTTATTTTACAGATGTATTGAAGTCATTTGGAGGGTGGTTGTTGGGCAGCAGATGCTATGATGGTCTTTAAATGTTTTCTTGTAATGGATAGGTAGTGTGATGGAAATATTGCTATTCAATAAATTTTTGGAGAAGAAATTTCATCTTTGTCATTATTATATACATCAGGTGGTAAAATAGGACCACAGTTATACCTGATGGTATGCAATTGCCCTTTGAGTGATTTTGCATATCATTGGGTTTAGTGTTATGGTAGTACATTTGGTAGGTAATGACCTGGGAATCATTATGAATTTACTATTGGTAGTTAGGATAAGGAGAATTTAGTTAATATACAGAGGTTATGCAAGGTTATGGTTATTACTTTAACAATGGAGAGGGATCATTGGTTTAATTTCAGCGGTTTAGGTAATTGGCTGCTTTGGGAATTTATATTATAGGGCTTTGTAAGGTGATGACAGGGATCCAGTTTGATTTAGAGAGGATGGAGTACACTGAATGATGTTTGGCTTAACCCTCTTTAAGGTGCAGTTAGGCTGTTGGAAATTTTGGTTAGAAGGAGGGGTAACAGCCTGGTCAGGCTTGTGGGTGGAGAAGACTGGCAGACTTGCCCTCTTCTGTCCTCCCTCTGGTGTTGGATGTTCATTTCAAAGAGTTGGGAAATGAAAGTGAGCAGTTAGACGCTACTTCATAAGTCAAATAAGTGAGTGGAAGTAAGGACACTGCTTACTGGGTCAGGGTGATCGAGGTCATGCTGTCCTAGTTAACAGTTATATGGATGTTTACCCTGTCATTAATATGAACTATACTATTAATAAAGAATATTGGTTAATGAAGTTGTGTTTATGGAAGTTTAATAAAGGTTGTCAAATTTCATTCGGTGTGATGTGTTTATTGAAGGGGACCAGGACAACCGAGGTATAAACCTATTTGCCCAGGGACATCTTCGAGAAGGATTAGAAAGAAACAGTAGTAGAGATTAATAGGGTAGGGGGAGATGAAACGGTTAAATGGGGATGAAGGAGGATTGGGAGGAAATGAGTTAAGAGCAGGGAGGGGCTTAATGGGTTTTATGCAAGTGTAGCTGGGTAAGGAATCATATTTTGGCATGAACTTGCTACCCGCACTCCCTGTAGAACAGTGGGGGATTGTGGTTATTTTGTAAGTCCGGGTAGGGTAGAGAAGAGTGGCAGGATTTCTCTCTTCTGTCCCTCCTTTGGTGTTGGATGTTCATTTCAATAGGTTGGGAAATGAAAGTGACCAGTTGGACGCTGCTTGATAAGTAAAATAAGCGAGCGGAGGTAAGGACGCTGTTTATTGGATGGATGTTTAATTCAATAAGTGGAAAATGAAGTAAGTGATGGGACGCTGCTTCATAAGTAAAATAAGTGAGCGGAGGTAAGGATGCTGCTTATTGGGTCAGGGTGTGCAAGGTCACATTGCCTTAGTTAACAGTTCTATGGATGTTTATCCTGTGATTAATATCTGCTATACTATGTTTATGTTGTGATTAATAAATAATATTGGTTAATGAATGTGTGTCTATGGAAGTTTAATAAAGGTCGTCAAATGTCATTCGGTGTGATTCGTTTATTGAAGGGGACCAGAACAAGAGATGTTGCAGTATTTTGTTTCCATTTCAGTTTATGGTCGAAATACATAGCAGGAAGTCAGAGCTACAAAAGGCATGAATATAATTTGGGGTCATTGTGAATGATAATGATGATGCAAAGAAGATTCAACTTTGCTGCATTTACAGTCCCCTCACACAAAAAGCAAAGATGGCAATGGGTCATTACCAGTTACCTATCCAAGCTTCTAAACCAGAAGGTGACTTATTTAAGCTATGATGTTTTCGCCTGCATCTAGACTTAACTCATTCACTCCAATGGAGCTCAGGAGCACTGTAACTTCCAATGGGTGGAGCCTAGGCCTTTTGACAGAATCAAATTATGCCCTCACATTTCAAACAAATATTCATATCTCTGAAACCATAGGGGCTATGAAAGAAGTGTAAATGGCAAACCTTTCAGCACAAACTATTTTTATAATGGTAGTATTCTTTAAGTTCTAGGTCTTAAACTGAA
The DNA here is from genome assembly GCF_019279795.1 of Protopterus annectens. Classification (NCBI taxonomy): domain Eukaryota; kingdom Metazoa; phylum Chordata; order Ceratodontiformes; family Protopteridae; genus Protopterus; species Protopterus annectens. Next base: position 569,486,178 of record NC_056738.1, on the reverse strand, counting down.
TTTTATAAGTCACAGTAAACACAGTAACTATTACATTTGTAATATTTTGTAAACAACTTACAATATCTCAGCAACCGCTCAAGTTACACACATATTGTCAGCTGCATTTTATTTGTCTAGCTGAGATCTTTCATATGAGGCTAAAAAGTTCTGTCTTACTTGGTTGTTGAGATGTTTAGAAAAATGTAAAAAATATATTTACATAAATTAATATCATAAAAACAACAGTTAATATCTCTATACCCATTAGATAGAGGTAAAATATTGCACTATACAATCAGTTAACTGGCACCCTTGGGGATTGATAGCTGCTGGATAACTGTAGTTTCTGGTTGCTTGAGAGTTACTATTAAAATAGGCCTGACTAATACTGTACCTTATACTATTTGTTTGGTTTGACTTGTTTTCAGGTTGGGGAGAGAGTGAATTTATTCCTGTCTTCCTTTTTAAAACTCCAAAATTCTAAAAACATAAGTTATGTTTCTACGGGTGTAAAACAGAAAGTGCAACACTTGAAAATTATAATGTATTTCTTCCATATTTCTTGTCAGTTGCTTGAGACTGCCAGTTGCTTGAGTTCCAGTTAACTGACAGTTTACCGTAATGCAGCTGAGTTTGCTATTGTGCAAGCTTTAAGATGAAATCTTTTAAAGTCTTGTACATAGCATGGTTTGGGAATAATTGATGCAAATATGAACAAGCAATATCTGATGCCTAGAGGTGCCAGTAGGAGTTAACTGGTGGTGCACCTGGAGGTGTCACTTAAATGTAATGAGTTGCTTCACCATCTATTATAGTTAATTTTATCTCAGACTTATTTTTCCTATGTCAACTAGATACAAATTTCCACCCAGTAACTCTTATGCAGCTTTTAATTTCTTCATGTTTATGTAAACCTATTATTGTGCACTATAAAGATCCATTGTTACTACTATCACTGCATCAGTTTGATTTTTTTGTTCATATTATAGTTGTGTAAGATATTAAGAGTTGTGTAATTTTTGTATTAACTTATGAGGATCCTGCTTTTATAATATTTTATATTAATTCTGTATTAATTCATGTTGATTTTTGTTTTATATGTATGTACATGGATCTTTTTTCCCGGGTCTCCATTGAAAAAGAGCACATCTTGGCCCAATGGACTCTCCTGGTTAACAAGCTGCAAATAAATAAATAAATTATGTTTTCCTGTCATGGCTCCTGAAAGTCTCACCATCCTTTTTTTCTCATTCTAATCTCTTAGTGTTTCTGACATGAATTTGTTTCAGCCTGCATAACACAAAGGATCCCATAGTCTGTGTAGTTTTTACTGTACGTCACACCACAATTTTTGTACCCTACCATTGTGTCTCGCTAAGGTCAGCAAATACACAGACCAGATAAAGTGAAATTATTCTAAAGAGTTAGTTGTTGGAGAAATCTTTATATAAAGATGGATATGCTATATTACAGTATTGCAGTGTAGTGTAATTTTCACTTCATAATCAACATGGTCAATAGTCTCAGATTTTGACCACTGAAATGTTAGTATTTTTCATGGATCATAGGTTTTACTCAGACTTTGATGTATCAGCTGTCAATACACAACCGAGCAAAACTGCTGTTCTTCAACCACAGTTAAGACAGTGTGAGGAACGACATGGTAACTTGCTTGGACTCCAGCATGGAATGCCTATTTTAAAACCTGCAATTCAGCAGCTTGTCTAGATTGAGTTTTAAATGTAAGAGTACCATGAAAGAGTTTTAGCAGATTACAATTAGCAAACGTTAAAGTCAGTCAGAAAAAGAGGCTTACTAACTCTGTTTCAAACACAGTTGAAGAAGTAAATAACTTTCAGCACAATTATTATAAATGAATGCAGAAAAAAAATGATTTGTTGTGCTGCTGAGCCTGTGCCAGTGTATGGGGGCACACAATGCACTATGGAGACAAGACAGAATAACAAGATCACATCATTATGCCGTCAGTAAAAGCAGAGTAATACTGTGACCCAAGTCTTTTACAGAAGATCAAGCATAGCACAGCGATATGTTTTCTCAATACTTGTTTGGAGTTTTTCTTTAAGAGCCTCAATCACGCATTCCTTAACCTAACTGCAAATGACCTGAGAGAAATGTAGCACTGTGGCCAAAAGTCACCTCGCTCAGATTTTTTTTTTTCATTTTAATGCAGATGTAATGTTGGATGATCATTAGATTTTGGTTTAGGTTGGGGTTTGCTATGACTCTGAGCTCTTTAAGACTGCCTTCTAAACAGTAACTGTGTGCATGTATGCATTAAAGGGGAGTCATCTCTGATGAGATAGGAAGGTTATTTTTGCTGTAACCCCAACTGGAACACCACTAAAAATAGGCAAAATAGAATGAACTTCTGTTTTGCTTCTGTTTGTACACAAGTAGTAACTTATCACTTAATTATACAACTCTGTAAAGGAATCATTGACCACTACTTGCTATTGTCTTTCTTCTTTCTAAGCATTCTAAGGTCCTACAACCATTAACATCTTATAGGTTCTTACTGCCAAGCAGACCATTTAAATACTCAGCCATATTACCCAATATTAATGGAAGATTAATAGGGCCTATAGTTAAGTATGTTATCCTCACAATCTGGCTCTGTGGTGCAGAATAATGGAGCCTGACTCTGACCCAGATGACCAGGAATTGATTAGTAGACTGTGAAATGGAGGAAATAATCAGGGAATAGAAGGAGTAAATGATTTTTTTCCTGATTGCCCCTCTTGGAGGGACGGTGGGAAGAGCTGTACACACTCCAGGGCATACAGAGCTGGTGCAATTTCCATGGTGGAGACTGCGGAAACCACCACTAATGTTTTGAATGGAAGTGACAAGGCTGCATGGAGGCAATGCCCCTTGAGGAAGTGATGGAACCTTCTCCACCATCAGCCTACTGCATGCTATTCTTCAAGACTTGAAAAAATGCAGATAGGGTCACAAAAATGAGAAAAATCCTCAGACCACTGCTAATGGCTATCTAAATGATGGTCTATCCAGGATAGTCATTGACCTAGTGACGGGAGATGAATAGGCCACGTAACAGCTACTGTGCCGATGGTTAACTGAGGGGAAAAAAGAATAAAAAAGGAGTTGTTATCCTTATAGAGCTGAAAATTTTCAATCACCCATCCTTGCGCTCAGACAGTTTTAAAGGTTGCCATGGAAAAATAGTGCCTGATATTTAAGGGGAGCATATTTCAGGGGAAAAAAAAATATCTATATATCTATATATATATATATATATATATATTTATATATAGATATATATATATATATATATATATATATATATATATATATATATATATATATATATATATATATATATATATATATATATATATATATATATATATATATATATATTAGGAACCTCTTGTAACAGCTGCTACTGTTAATGTGGCTGTACAGGTATACTGCTTTTGTTTAGGTGAGGAATTTGAAAGGTGTGTTATGATTCATAACACAGAGGGATATACAGAAATCATTCATTGGGAGCCTATATGAGACTGAATAGGAAAACGAGAGCTTTTAATTTATCTGATCAGGTAAGGATACCAAGAAATGAGATCTTCTTCATAAAGAAACATTGAAGTATCTCATGTCTGTTTAAGTGCTTAATGCCAAAGAAGGCATTATACTCAAAAATGGAACAAACGGGACTATAGCTTCTATGGATTTTGAACTATAACAATAAAGGATAAGCTATGCAAAATAAAAGGGTTTTCTTACCATGACAGATATTTGTTAATCAAAGAAGAGGCAATATCAACATAGGTACGCAAGTATCTCATGACTGTGTCATATTTATCTAAGTGGTATGTGGTGGTGATGCTGTAAGTACAAAATGAAACCATATTGCATTTTTTGACATTGTTGGCAAAAAAGTGATTAATGCACCAAGTATTTGTTTGGTCTAGACCTTGCTAGAGATCTTGAGTAGCAAAGAGTAATCATCTGAAAACTTGGTTGCCTATAGTCCCTTGATAACATCTTTCACATCAGAAAAATGTATGCCAAAGAAGACAGAGTGCAGGGCAAGCACCTCTGGGACATACTTTGTGAAGCTTTTCTGTTAAGAATAAACATTCCCATCCCTAACAGTATTATATGTTTTATCATATAGTCAGGTAAGTATCTGGCAAACTACACAAAGAATAATGTTGAACTGGGAAAGTAAGTCAACAGTTCCAGCATGGAGGTAGTGTTGAATGCCTTGGTCTAGGCAGCATCAATTGTATGCCTTTTATCCATGGCCTCCGTAACCCTTTTAAAAAACTCAGCTTGGATGAAAAGGCAATATCTGCTTTCATGAAGCCAAGCTGATGTGTATCATGGCATGCAATATCATGCATATCATTTATGAGTTTAGCTGTAATACATTCCATAGTTATGCAAATAATACTAGTGAGACGAATAAGGGTGGGATGTTGGCATAATGGTTACAGTCTTTACCTTACAAACACAAGGTGCAGGGTTTGATTCTCACATGGGGTAATTGGCTAGGCTAAAAATGGCCCACAAGGGCAGTTAGCCTAGTACTAATCTATGAATATCAGCATGCAATACACATGGTCAGTAGAAGGACCACATTTATGCAAGGTCACTACAACTGCTGTTCTCCCTACCTTGAGTTTGTGGAAGGACTCAGGCTGACAAACTGATGGAGGGATTTTTCTAGGTGAATGTTCTTCAGTAGATATCTTTCTGTCACCATACACTGCACAAAACTATATTGAGAAAATAAATAGCTTTGGGTGGTGGCCACTGAATCTCAGGAAAAGGTGTCCATGCTTAATGTGAGCTCAGTCATATTTCACAATCTGTGCTAATCAGCTCATACTTGATGAGAACATGACAGTGCACATGTTTTAACAACATTACATGAGGTGTGCAATCTTGTAATTACCTAAAATATGCAATTTAACTACTATGTGTATACTAATTATTAACAGGATACGCCTAGGCTGTTTACATTTAACATTGTTGCTGTATGTGTCTGCTTTATCTCACTCTGGGTCTGTGCGTGGCCCACTCAGGTCACTCCATTTTCCTAACAGAAGACAGAAAAAAGATAGAGAATAAATAAAAAAAGCAAACAGAAAATGAAAATTATGGACAAGGACATCCTTTGGGGTGGTAAATAAGCCACTTAAAGATGTGATGAACCGGAGTAAATTAGCATGAAGGATAATGATATGAAGCTATCAGCACAGACCTGCACAGTAATTTTATTAGAAGAAATTGGTAGAAGAGGCATATTCAAAATGAAGAAGTAAGTCCATGCTGATGTAGTAAGCAAATGTCTTTAGGAATTCCAAACTGTCAGGCAGTAATCAGTAGAACCAGTGTTAGCTATAAACTGTTCAACTGCCCAGCTGAGACAACTATACTGAATGCAACAATCTTGGTCTGAAACTTTAAGAACAAATTATTATCACAATATGAAATAGGAATGAAAAAGACAATTCCTCGGTTATTCTAAGTGTTATACCAGAGGATTAGGCTTAAACTATTACATTAAGATGGTCTAAAGCACACATGTAAATGCTATGCTACTTATGATACAGTGGTCTGGAAAAATCAGGGGTTGGCAGCTTGTTCCCGTAATTAGTTCAATGTATGGTAAATCATACGTTGTCTTAGCAAACATCATGCAAATATGTATCTGGTATCTTCTGACATCCTGTGAAATAAAAGTGCAGAAGGAGACCAGCTCATAATGCTCAGTGTACCATGTTAGTCCATGACTCTCACTGCAAGTGACAAGGAGGAATGTTGCTAGAATAATTGATCATGTGACTGCCTTACTAAGCACATTAAAGAAAATAAATTGTCGGGGTATGTTTATGTTAAAGTCAGATACAAATACATTGTCAACAATAAGATAATAATATATCTCAGACCTAAATGTTAATCCCCATGTCACAAGTTGGATAGTAAACTGGCTCACAAATAGAACCCAGGAAGTTAGGATAGGTTGGTCTAACTCCTCCAAAACACTGTTCCTAGTAGGGTACTTCAGGATTCGGTGCTTGGGCCACTTGGATAACTGTTCTGTGGCATTTATTTCACTGGGTTCAAAGTTAATTTTAAGGAATTATGGCTGAATAAGTTTGCAGATGACTGTAAGCTTGGTGTCATCATAAACTCTCTAGGGGACACCAAGATCATCCAAAAAGTCATTTCCCAAATAAATATCTGGTGTCATAAACATAGAAAAAAAGTAATGCCAAAAATGTAGAATAGACTCATTTGTCAAGCATGATGTCCACCGTGACTACTACATGACAATACACCCCTGAAAATCAGTTCAGTAGTTAAGGGCCTGTCCTTTGATCATCGTGTATCCACCACTGTAAGAAAGTTCTTTTTTGATTTACATTTTATTAGTTAGAGAGTACAGTTTAGATCTAGGGATGCAAATGTTTTACTGTATGTGGCATTTATTAGGCTGATTACTGAGTATAATGCCACTTTTGGAACTTACCTGTCAAACACTTAACCCAGCTTAAATGACCACAGCGCCTTCACACGAAGAAAACCAAGGGCCTAAGTCATGAAAACTACATTGACTAACTCAGAGTATTTGCTTTCCTTTTAGTATTTTATAGACTACTGAGAAGTGGTCATTGCCTCATGTACAGAGACTTAACAGACCCTATCCTTTCAGATATATTGCACACATGCAAGTCCAATGGTGATGTAAACATCCACTCAAGATTTTTTCTAATGTTACCAATAAGTATAACTGCACTATGACCTATTCCTGAAGCATCTGGTTGATCTGGCTGGACCCTGATATTGACAATGCCTGAGTATTTCAGAACTACCTTAAATGTATATATTTTATGCATCAGAGAATGATGCATACATGAGAAATCAAAGGCGAGAGTAGTATTGCTGGATTTGAATTTATCCTCAAGTCTTGGTGAGTACCTTCATGAGATGGACCCTGTTTTTCACAAAATCTCACCAAGACAACACTGATATATAGACAGCATTTATATAGCATATATCATGAACAAACGTAGGCTACAAAATAAAAAAATAGTCGAATGTACAAGACCATGGATAACAAAATTGCCTAATCCTGGTAGGCGCACTGATGCCAGGATGGAAAAACTGACAATGTAGAATTGTTAAGACATGGAAACATTCCTACGATGGGGCTAAGCAAGGTCCAGGGGGAAGATGGCTCCCTGTTGTAGAAAGCAGTCATAGTCTACAAAAATCACAAAAACTCATACGCCAAAAAAGAGCCATAAAGCTGATAGAGTGGATTATTAAAGATAAGAAAGAAATTATGTATTGTTACAATTATGCAAGAAGCCCAGAATTTCCAGACAGAAGATACAGAAAAAAGATTAAGAGAGAAATTAGAGAAAATTAAAAAACTTCCACAAGAAAAACTGTCAGAAGCTTCAAATAAAAAAATTGTGTTTATTACTACAACAGATTTATGGAAAACATTATATATACAAAGAAACCTTGGGCCATTTGGTTAAGAAGTGACTGTGGAAGTGGGAAAATCTAAAACCTTTGGGTGAAAAGTATTAAAAAGAAATATGGACATGGGAAAGAGAAATTTATGCAAAGGAGAAAGCTAAATTAATTAATACAAAAAAGGCAGCCCCAAAGATATTCAAAGAGAAATATCGGCAAAGGTATCCAGATATGGAAAAATTCACAATAAAAAAAAAAGATCAGAAAGAGGGAACATAGAATAGAGGATTAGAAAGAAGAAGTTAAACAAATAGAAAATGAAGTTATAGAATACTTGTGAAGTGAAAGAATTAGTGCAGAAAGTCTAACATGATGAAACGAGTCCCCAATGTATGGATAAACAGGAGGAGCAGGAGACATTTGTAGAATAAATATGGAATTGAGAAAGAAAAAAGAGATTTAATATAAAAAGAGGAACACTAAAGATATTTGAAGAAAAATATAGGCAAAACCATCCAGACATGGAAAAGTTTACAATACAAAAAATAAGAAAACAAAGAGGAAAAGTAAAAAAGATGATTAGTAATGGAGAAGTTAAAGAAATAGAAGCTGAGGTTACTGATTACCTGTGAGGTGAATGATTTAGTGTAAAAAATTTAACTCAGATGACATCACAACATCTGATCAGTTGCCATATGTAGATACTGTGAAACCTTTAATAGGAAATCAGTACTAACATTCAGTTGGAGTTGCACAGCAAGAGAACAAACAGGATGAACCTGAAGATATTATGGCACAGGAAGAAGCTCTGGACCTTTCCATAGAATGACTGCAGGAAATGGAGAACAAAGAATGTGCCCTCAGATTAGAGGAAAATGATCTAAGAGAAGAGTTGATTGATTTAATAGAATGGACAGACATAGTAAGATCAACAAAAAAATAGACTACTGAAAGTAGATAAAATACAAATGAACACAGTAACTAGGACTGCCCATAGAGATTCATGTGATATAACAGAAGAAAATAGGATGTATTACTGTGTGTAAATGGGCGTGTCTTCGTTGAAGGTTGAACGTCGAGCTGGCACCTAGGCGTTCATGAAAAGCTACTGCCAATCATTAGCAGACCAGAGTTCTGCTGTGGCGACCCCTAACCGGGAAAAGCTGAAAGACAAACAACAACAACTGTGCAACCAAATTAATAACAGATAAAGTCCTACCACAAAAACACAGGGTAGTAAGGGAAATGAAGGGGTGAAATTGAATGTCATCATGGAAGCATCAAATAGAAAAAACTATAAAGCAAGTGCCACTGTTAAGAGGGTATAGAAGAGGAAACAGATCAAAAAAATACTCAGAAAGATAGATGTGATAAAAGCAATATACACAGTATCAGAACAGATCAGGATCTATCATGCATTATTGCAAACAATAAACTAAAAATAGCACAGGCAGAAAACTTAGAAGATGTGCATATAAATATAAAAGAAAAGTACAAAATAAGCAAATTGCTAATGACCCAAACATTTTTATACAGAATTGGGAAACAAGGCAAAGAGAATTGAAACGCCACCAAAAAAGAAGAAATAGATACATTTTAGAGAAATATCTATGAAGATCCTCTGGGACATAATGAAGATGCTAAATGAAGAGAAGGAGTGAAAGAATAAAAGTTCAAATGTACAGGATATGAAATGGGATGAAGTAATGGCCAGAGAGATTGAGATAAAGTTAAGAAAAGCTCCTAATTGGAAAACTCCAGGCCCAGATGCAGTGCCTAACTTCCAGCTTAAAGTTTTAATATCTTTACATGAAGATTTAACCATGAGTAAAAAGTATTTATATGTGCTCCTTGACCAGACACCAGCCTGGTTAACAATAGGAAAAACAATACTCCTACTTAAGAGTGAAACTGCAAGCTATCCTAAAAACTATAGACCAGTAACTTGTCTTCCAATGACTTATAAACTATACACTGGAATTGATGCTGACAGATGTTATAGTCATTTAGAAGAAAACTCAGTCATGGCAGTAGATGAAAAGGGTAATAAAAGAAAGTTATATGGAACAGAGGATCATTTGTTTTTAAATAAAGTCATAACAGAGAACTATAAAAAGAGGAAGAATCTAATTATGGCATAGATAGATTATAAAAAAGCATTTAACAGTATCCCACATTCACAGATAAAAGAGTTCGTAAAAATGTATAAGATGCATCCTACACTGATCAGTGACAAACCATTTTGCAGTTAAGCCATGATAAAGGACAAATTATTATTTCAGGGATAAAAATTCAGAGGAGGATATTCCAAGGGTGACTCTCTGTCTCCACTGCTATTTTGTCTTACCCTCGACCCATTAAGTTGTCTATTTAACAGACAAGGTCATGGCTACAATTTGGCTCCCAGAAAACAACAAAGTGTAGAGAATTCAATTCTCCTCTTTGTATATTATTTAAAACTGTATAGTTCATAAGATGAGGAACTGAGAGCACAACTGCAAGTGGTAAAAACTTTTTCAGATGATATAAAAATGTAACTTGGTCTTGATAAATGTGCAAAAGCAACTTTTAAAGCAGGAAAGCTGCAGCATCAAGAGAACATCAGTTTGGGACAGGAATGTGATATAAAAGAACTTGAGCAAGTTGGAGTATAGAGATCTTTGGGAATTGATGAAGGATCAACAATAAAACATGAACTAATATGAATAAAACTTAGTAAGGAATATTTTAGAAGACTTAAACTAATATTGAAAACAACATTAACATCTAGGAACAAAGTCCAAGCTATAAACCAATTTGCTCTTCCTGTCCTAACTTACAGTTTTGGAGTGATGGACTGGCTCCAAAAGATGTTGGATAGATTGAACAGGAAAACAAGAAGGTTGCTTCATGCTCATCAGTGATTTATAAAAATCAATGCATACCAAGATTATATATTCCCTGTTCTGAAGGAGGTATGGGCCTCCTCAAAACTGATTATTTGTATAGATCTGCAATCGTGGGATTGCACACATATCTGCTGACCATACAAGACCTAAATGTAGTGAAAGTTTGGAAACATGAAGAGAATAAGTCTAAGATGACTTCCCTGCTTAGTTTAGCCAAAGCATATTTGTGTCAAGTGGGAATGGAAATCAAACCAGAAGTAGATAAAAATCAGGCAGCAACTGAATGTGCCAAAAAACAAAAGAAAAACTATCAGATGAAAGATTAGATGAGATGGCAAGAAATGTGGAAAATACATAAATATAGTTGCAAGTATAGAAAACTCTTGGAACAGCTTCATGTTGATCAGGATCAAATGCAGGAATGGTTAAGGAGAGGTGAATTTAAACCAAGAGATGAAAGATTAATATTGGTGGCCTAAGACAGTGAACTACATACATATTGGTTTGCAAAGTGGGAGAAACAGACAAATGTAGGTTTTGTAAAACAGAATTGGAAACAGTCGCACACCTCGTTGCTGGTTGTGATATACTAATGGCAGAAGGACTCTATACTGAAAGGCATAATAATGTGGCAAGACTGTTGCACTGGAGATTGTGCAAACATTAGAATACTGAAGTAGCTGAAAAACACTGGAAACATAAGCCACAAAGTACCATAGAAAATGATGAAGTTTATATCACATGGGATCATCCATTACCAACAATTCAAACAATAGATGTGAGAAAACTAGATATAGTAGACCACAAAAAGACAAAAGTAGCATTGATAATTTAAATTGTGACATCCAGTGACTACAGTGTCTTATGTACAGAGAGACACAAAGTCATAAAATACCAGGATTTGCAGGCAGAAATGAGGGCAAAGTGGAAGAAAGATACTCAGTTCCAGTAGTAGTCGGAACAATGGGTTTTATAAAAAAAGAATCTACAATTGTATTTAGATATGTTACCAATACATGTAACTCCATACCAATTGCAGAAGTGGTCATTACTGAGCACATTGCGGGTGCTGTGAAAAGCACTTCTGGCTAACATCAAAGACTGAAACTATACTAATTTCATGAACTTTAATCATATTTTGACTTAGGAATGGGGTCCATTTCCATCATGGTATTAAAAACCCAAAAGACTTGGAGAAATTAAAAAGAAAGAAAATATAACACTAATGGTTGTAGTGACACATCAGTATATGCTCAGTCCTCTTATCTGCTACATTTGGTCTTTGTTAAAGTTCTTTAGAAAGATACCTAATACATTATGACTATGTTATAATCAGACACCCTTTTTAACCAGGAATGATAATTTTACCCCTTGTAAAATTTAATATGTCAGGTCTGACTTGTTTGGAGTGAGTAGCTGGTTGAAAATGACAACACTACTGATTAATCAAAAATGAAGTCTATAATGATTAATGCCAAAAAAGTTAAGACTGCTCCTACAAGTCTAGGCTGTAATGAAATTAGACAATTCTGTGCCTGAGACTATTTATTTATTTATGTAAACAAAGCATTCATTCTTTGTTGACCACTAACCTCTTAGCACTACTCTCAATCATTTCAGCATATAGCATAGTCTTTTTCCTTGACAATCATATTGTAATGATTCTTCATTAACTACTTAGATTAAGGCATGATAGAATATCAATGGTTGTCGGTGTACTTTTGTTATCTATTTAAGCAATAACAATGAGTGGGTGTGGGTATATTGAGGATTTACCCATGGTTGGCATGATTTGATCATGAGGACAAAGCCTGAGTGATTAAACAAAGCAATCCATGGGTAAATCCTCATATACCCACACCCAAGAGTCTGTTATTGCTATAATACAATGACCTTATTTAAGACAAAAACTGCTTACTTTTCTTAAATAATGTGTTTGTATAACTGCATTGTAGTGTACCTCTGTGTTGTTTCATCATTCTTCCATCTTTGTTGATGTACTGCACATGTATATGGGGACTTACATTCACACGCTTGCACAGCATATCAGTGCTATTGTAAACAAGCTGCAGAGAAAGGAAGATCTCCATTGCTGTTTTTTTTTCTAAACTGCAAAATCCAGACAGTTCGGAGGTATGAGTGAGACTGGGCAACATACAAAGAAAAACAAATATGTTTCTTTAGTTTTGCAGAACATAAGTGATTTTCCTTGTATTTGCTTTGCCCTATGTATGAACCTCTTGACCTCTTAGCTCAGGAAATGTCACAAAGCCTTAAGTAATGGAAAACAAGGGCTCCAGAACAGGGACAAATTGTAAATGTTGCTTTTATAAACTTAGAAAGCTGTTGGAATAACAGGATTTATGCTATTGTGCTTTTCCTGAAGGATGTGAATTCTGAAACTGAAATCTGTGTCATTATTTAGTGACTTCACTCTTGGAAAACCACAAATTTTATGAGAGACAGACCACAAATATGAGAGAAAACTGTGGACATTCTGTGAAAATCTGGACAGTTGAGACTTATAGCATATACTAATAAAAGAAAGTCCAGTCACACTTTAGTGACCAAATTGTTTTCTTTTAGTATATGCCCAATCTTCAATGGGGACATTGGTTGGGCTGACCAATCAGCATGCTGATGTTTGAATGCTAATGAGCTATCAATGTATAATTCTGATTATTGTAGGTATAATGTTTTCAAATACATGAAGGAAGCTTTGCTTAATGACAGCATTTTCCTCTGTGCCTTGTAAGCCCAGTTTTATAATATAATATCACCTATATAAGGATTTAATATGACTTTTCATAATTGAAATGTGAAAAGTAATGCACAGAGAAGAAGTATTTCAAATCCACAAGTAAAACAAAAAATGTGTCTGCCTTTTGGTAGGAACATAATAATGAAAGAACATGACAGGGATCATGTATCCTTTAATAGCATTTACCTTTTGAGTTCAAAATGTAAAAATGGAGATGGCCATCAAATCTTCCTCCTGATCTGTATTAAGTGAAATTCTAATTTCTATGTTACTTTAAAAAATAAATCTTAAAATTCTCTAAATTCAGAAGGCTCTGAAATTACTGGTATGAAAAAGTTTGAGTCGGCTGTTGTACATTTTAATTAATGTGGAATCCTTGAATGTATGTATTGCTGTATTAGACATTACTGTTATTTTCAGCTGCTGATGATTAATGGATTAAGTACCTGGTGCTAAGTGACCTCTATTGTTTCAGATATAGACTGCCTGAAGACTCCCATCATTACAGTTCTCTTACTGTATCCACTGCTGTGAAACTGTTTGATTTCTGTTAAACAATAATGAATATAGCAATAACCCACGCCTGGGTGTGGGTAATGCTGGACTTACCCACGGTTGGCGTGGTTTGGTCCCAAGGGTGAAGCCCGAGGGACCAAACAAAGCCAACCGTGGGTAAATCCAGCATTACCCACACCCAGAAGTGGGTTATTGCTATTATACAATGACATTATTTAAGAAAAAAAATAATTACTTTTCTTAAATAATGGCATTGTATAATGCCTCCTTGCTGCTCTTCCGCAGCTGTCTGGTATTCCGCAGAAGTTCTGATGTACTGCGCATGCCTACGCAGTACATCAGAGCTGTGGGAAAAAGCAACGGAGAAAGCAAGATCTCCATTGCTTTTTACTGTTTCGCTATGTTAAATGGGTTTAACATAGCGAGACAGCTTTAAAATAAGCAACGGAGATGTCCGTTGCTTATTTTAAAGCTGTCTCACTATGTTAAACCCATTTAACATAGCGAGACAGTTTTGAAAAAAGCAACGGAGAAAGTAAGTTCTCCATTGCTTTTACAAACTGTTTTGCTATGTTAAATGGGTTTAACATAGCGAGACAGGTTTAAAATAAGCAACAGAGATCTCCGTTGCTTATTTTAAAGCTGTCTCGCTATGTTAAACCCATTTAACATAGCGAGACAGGTTTAAAAAAAAAAGCAACGGAGAAAGCAAGATCTCGTTGCTTTTTACACACTGTGTCGCTATGTTAAAGGAGTTTAACATAGCGAGACAGCTTTAAAAAAAGCAACGGAGATCTCCGTTGCTTTTTTTTAAACCTGTGTCGCTATGTTAAACTCCTTTAACATAGCGAGACAGTGTTTTAAAAAAGACTTATACTAATGGAAAACGTCCGTGCGACTGGACCTTTTTCCATTAGTATAAGTCAATTTACAACGTGAATGCTGACCAATCAGCATGCATGTTTTGGAATATTAATGGGGGGTCATGGTATAATGTGAAATATTGAATGCCTGCAGCACATAACAGTGCTAATACTAACTTGTACCTTCCACAAAATTGTTGATAGTATGTCTAAAAAGAATGCCCAGATGGGTATGTACACTCATGCATATTACTAGGACTAAGAGATACAGGTTAAATATGGGAAAGTCAGAGTATTTCCATATTCAGCATGTTACCAAAAACAAAAATTCTTATTAAAATATGAATACTGGCTTTCTGTGAGGGGCATGCCCCTTCCATGCAGAGTGCTTTGCCACTCCATTCCCTTTGTATGATCAAATCTGATTTGCTGCACAGTTGGGAAAGGAGAACCAACAAGGTGGATGACATGACAATCAGTTGCCTCAAAGGTAAATATTTTATGTACAACAGACGTCTTGATGGTGTGTATCACTGAAGCTTGTGGAGAGCCCAAAGAAGACTAAGCAGTCTGCATTTGTAGCAAACAGAAGACCATAAGTTAACAGGGGGTTAAACAATAAGGCATGGCTGGTTTGCATTGTTTATTAAGAGGAACTGCTGAGATCTACAAGGCAGAATCAGGTGTACCAATGTGGTACGAGATTTTGTAAAGCGAAGGTTATATATTTTTTACCCTCTTTTAGCTGGTCCTCAGCTGTTAACTCACTTCATACAACGTTTAAATTATACTATATACAAATTTGCCATTTATGCCTTTTAAGTCAGCCGAAGCTGAAGGATGCAATTTAAGGCACTGCAAGTTTATTTTTGTATTTCTTTGTTAACTCGCTTTGGAATTGAATCTAATTATGCTCCATTAATGGAGTTTGTATCTTTCATGTACATTTATAACACTCTCTTTTTTCTTTCTCTTGCTCTCTGTCTTCTTCTGCATACTCCAATTTCACTCTTTCATTCAAAGAAACTGATGTTTTGTCATCATAATCAGTGGATAATAAATTGATTCACCGACACCTTAATCTCAAAAGGAAAAGGGTAAGATAGAACACCAGGAAAACACATTTTCTGATGAGAAATTGATCAATGTCTGTATTTTAGTTTTTGCCAGATATAGTAACAGATCCAAAAATTCTTGCTGATGCTTTACATACAACCTTGGTTCTGATCAGCAAACTCTTTCTTCAAAAAAATATATGACAATATTAAGAATGATCAAACTGTAGATACCTTTCTCGACTCCTTCACTAAGTTTTCTCAGTTCAGAAAACTCTTCTCCCACAGAGAGCTTTGCTGCCTCTCCCCAACATTATATTACAACTTTGAAGAGTCTTATACAGTCAGTAATTGTACAGTGGCAATATACCAAGGGCATCCATGGATGTGAAAATTTAAGTTATTATGAAAAGCTAAAATATCTCAACTTGTACAGTGTCTCTTATAGATATCTAAGAGGTGATCTTATTTAAGTATATAGGGCATTTAGAGACAACTACCTCTGGGGATGTTTGAGGTTATCAAAAAGTACTAGAAAATCATCAGACAACCTGTGTAGAAGATTCTATTGAAATGAGAAGTGTACTAATTGGTTCTCTGACAGAGTAGCTGATGCATGGAACTGACTACCAAATTACATTAAATCAAGTATTAGTTTAGATATTTTTAAGAATAACCTGGACAATTATTATGGGAACAAGTGTTATGGCATATTGTCACACTAGAAGGGCTTTTAATGCCCGTGCTTGAAATATTTGTATGTATGTATGTATGACAATGGACGACTTTCTGCAAACTATTAAAATGCTACTGGTTTACGCATTCCTCTTATCAATTTCATTTACAGCTTCAGGATAAATGACTATTTCTTTGATTGAGAAATAGCCAACATTACCATTCTTTGCAAAACAGGTGATAAACTGACCAGGATAAAATATGGATAATATGGATCCATTATCTTAACTTATATTAGCATGCCTTTCAAAAGTAAAACTTCATTAAACCTGTCCTTGCCTGTTTTTTTATTTTTTTAATTTTTTTAATCACAGGTATGATTCTTTATAATCCCTCAAAGTACTATAATAATATATTTAGAATATATAGTATGTATGGCTATAGTATTCCTCATTCTTTTTTCTTTCTTGCAAAGACCTCTTGGCTTGCTCAGTCATGGGTTGGTATTCATAGTCCAGTGCTTTGCATTTTTGAAGTAGTAATCTGCAAAGAACAGTGCTGTATGGATATGCAAATCCCAGAATTGCAGGAAGAATATGTAAATGCAGAAGACATTTTATAAACATGCCTCTCTATAGCAAATGTGTAATATGCTTAAGGTATAAGTGATGTGGAGGCAGCTGATAGATAAGTTGCATTACACATATGTGTTTCAGTAAGATTCATAGAGCTGAATCTATAATGAGCTTATCTGCATACCATATATGTCAGTAAGCAGCAATTTTACAGAACAATACAGAGATGCAAGGGGAAAGGAAAATATATCATTTGTTGTCAGGGATGTGTCTGTGCATGCATGGGCAGACTTCTGAGGGGATAGTTGGAAGAAATTTTCATTTTGATGTCTGTAATGTGCTTGTACATACATGGGCAGACTACAAAAGAGTTCACTGAGAGAAATGTTTCATTTTGATTTTAGGAACATGCTTGTGAGTGATGCGGGGAGTCAGTAGACCACCAAGGAATAATCCTAGAGTGCTGTGATGTCAGGGATTACTTTTAAGACCTGTAATGGCATTCTCAGTGCAGTGTGGATCAGGGGGTGGGGGAGGCACTTGACCACTAAAGAATATTCTTAAGTGCCATAAAGATACCAGCACCACAACAGGGATTGGGTTAGAGAAGCACTAGGCAACAGGGATTACTGTGATCAGAAGTTCCATAATGACAAGAACAATGGTATGGGGACTTGGATGAGAGGATACACTAGCCACTAGGGCACAGCAGATAATTGCTGCAATGGCACTTCAATTAGTATAGGGGTGGGGGAAAATTGTAGGAAAGACAGGGTACAGACTAGTGTGTGTTTGTGTTGATATTATGTGTACTTGTGTGTGTGGAATGGTGACACTACCTACAAGATCAGATGTTTACTATCACAATTTGCAGACCAGGAATGATATGCACATTATGGTAGTAACTGACATTCACATACATGTAAATTAGCTGATAACAGGTCTTATATCATTGCAGCTAACGTCACTGAATCACAAATGGGCATGTCATGAGAGAAGGGTCTTTTTAGCACAAGTTCTATGGCTTGTGCTAGGCACTTTAATGAATTCCCAGGACTATCTGAAATAAAAACAAACAAATAACTAATATGAAAGCTTTTTATAAAATTATTTACACAGCCATATTTCTTTGTTTTATCCCCAATTCTTTTTGCCATGATCAAGCTCTTATCTTTCAAATAATTTCAGCTGCATTTCAGACTTTTTTTAAAGAATTGGTTTCCATTTGATTGTTAAATATTGTAAATATCTTCATACAAATCCAGTGTCACCACCTCTCCCTTTTTAACCAGGACTGTCCCTTTTTGGGCATGTGCCCTGCAAAAAACATGAAAATGGCAAATGTCCTGACAAAAATGTTTCCTAAGTTCCCTTTAGTAATTACATTAAACAATTATTTTGTATCTTAAAACCATAATATTATACAAAGAAACAAGAATAACTAAATTCTATGAATGTCATTTTTTTGGCAGAAAAGTAAAGTCCAATGATTTATACAGGTTGTTAGTATGAGCTGATCTGGAAAATCTGATGTTTTCATAACATTTGTGAATTAATGGGCATTTGAATAGATGACACCATTATAGAAATCTTATCTCTTTTATTCTGCACACTATCACTGCACCATATAATCCATACACAAGGTGTTGATATTAATCTCTTCTAATCCATTTATCCATTCAAAACTGTGTAATTTATTCTGTGATTTCATTTATCTATGATATTCTAAAAAGTATTGTGCCATTGTTTCATTTAACCGACATTTTATATGTAATCTCTCTTTTTTTACAACCTGAATCCATACATTTGTAATTTTTTTTTAAATTGTGTGTCATATACTATCCTCTTCCTCATTATAGTTTGCAAATCTCCTTATTCTTTTCTAATATCATATTTTAATGGCTGTCATAATTTGGCCTAAGAATAATAATAATAATAATAATAATAATAATAATAATAATAATAATACAAATCCAGTATTATTTTTTCATACATTTTTTTATTTTGTTCATAACTTTCCATATTTATTTGCTACAACTACAAATGGATTCTTTACACAGGCATTTCTCCTTCTCTGTTATCCTGTGATAATTTAAAACATTTTACATTCTCTCATAATTCTTTATATTTTGAATTCAAAGATTTAGGAAGTGTCTTCTCTATATCATGCTTCATAATTTTCAAAATCCAGGCATATATAAAGAAGATAAAACACATCTGGACTGACCAAATTCAACCCCCCATTCTCTACCTTACTGTGAAGTGTCATTTTTTCTAGTTCTGCTGGAAACAGGAACTATACAACTTAAATAACTTAATTTAGCTAATATTATTGTATTTACAAAATAAATATTTGTTCTTAAATTCAGTCTAAGCACACCTCATATCTTATTTATTTAATGTGCTTTCTATACCAAATCTTTCCTCTGTTTCTGCATCCTTTCATAGTTTTGAAAAACAATGGCTAAAATTTCACATTCTGTTTTTTATAGAATATATTCCTACCTTCTTTCTAATGTCTCCAAAACCTTTATTGCTTTCTTGTTGAATGGTCAAACCAATATAACCCAAGCCTATTTCTAAGTTGTTAGCAGTTCTATTAACCAGCCTATTTTTCTTATCAATTATCACTGCTATATCATCTGCATAACTCATAACTAATGGTATACATATATTCCCTTTATCAACAAACTGCCTTTCATTATTTCTTCATTTGTATATTCCAGATCTGCACCGATGACTAAGTAAAATACATATTACTAAGTGGACCCCATGCCTTACTGATTTTTGCACTCCTGTGTAAAGCAGTCAATCACAACTACACTTATAGGATGATTTTAATACATTTACCAATCTGTTGTATATTCCATGTACTTTCAAAATATCCCATAGTTGGTCTTGTGTTATATTACTGAAAGCTTTATAAGTGCCACACATTACACCTCTTACACCACCATCATTCTCTATAATATTATACACTAGTTCCATAATTATCAGTACTTCTTGAATATTTATTCCATTTATAAAGAATTTAACCTCCAGCCATTTCTTACTCAATTTTTTTTTTCAAATCCTACTTGCAAAATTCTCAAGTCCATATTTGTTAATGTAATAGGTCTATAATTCTTCAAATGTTCTTTATTCACTTTTTTCCATTCTGATTTCAACATGCCTTCACATACTTTTACAAATGTGAAACATTTCTTCTTTGATTCATCCAACAGCTTCACATAAAACATTTTCTGTTCTTTACCCATATTATTGTAAAATTCATAATCTAACCTATCTAATCCTAATTAATCTTATTTCATTAGGAAAAAAAAAAGTAAATGATAAGTCAGCACCAAAACTTTATTTTCATTATCAGTAGCTGGATTCACTTTCCAAACATTTTTATTAATATTATTTTCCCCATATAATTTTGTTAAATATCTTCTACACCTTGTTCTATTTACTTTTGCTTTTTAACAATATTTCTGTCTTGTGTTAATACATTCACCAGTACCTTATTTTGTTTTTAATATTCTTTTCCCGCAAAAATGGAGTCCATTGGATTAAATACCGGCACCTATTATTTTCTTATGTTCTTGATATATTTTTTTGTGTTTTCTTAAATATAACATCATTATCTTTTTGTATCATTTCTGTCATCTCTTCAGTTTTTCTTTTTTCTTTTTTTTGTCATGTATTTTCTCTCAATCTCCATTTATACATTTTTGTATTGATTTTTGCATACATTCCACCATTCTACCAATTTACATACATAAAACATGCACTGCTATTATCTTCTCATAGCTGACTTCCTTCTAATTCCAAATGTATTATATCTACATTTAATCTTCTTACGTTTATACCTTTTCACATTTAATGATATTTATATCAGTTCTTATTCTTCCCCAAATTTCATAATGGTCATAAAATTCTGCCATTATCGTTCCTCCTTGTACTTTTTTAATGTTTCCAAAAACATTGCATAATTTATTTCTGTTCTCATATCGGGTCTATTTTAGAACATAAAAGTTTCACAACTTCAAATGTCCTAATATTGACCCCCTATTTAGCAAACACTGAAAATAGCGAAGCTGCAGAACACCAAATGTCTTCCTAAGGAAGGAATTTGGTAGGCCGTTCCTGTGGCTTCGCTATTTTCAGCACTGTGGTGAAAAGTCACAGGTCGGGATCAGGTAAGTGTGCGATTGTGTGGACGTGAGGGTTAGGGCATAGGGTAGGTGAATTAGGGTTAGGGCATGGGTCAGGTAAGTGTGTGATTGTGTGGACATGAGGGTTAGGGCGGGGTAGGTGAGTTAGGGTTAGGGCGCCGGTGAGGTGAGTGTGTTATAGTGACGGACCTTAGGGTTAGGGTTTGGGTTAAGGTAAGTGGATAGCTAGTGGTGTATGTACAGTTTAGTGTAGGGCTAGATGTAGGATTTTAGGTGTATGTGTGTAGATTGCTGTTTGTTTAGTGTGCTTGTATTGTCCGTATGTGTGTCAGAACAGTGATTTTTTTCCCTGGGAAAAAAATCTCTGTTTTGCATGTTCAATATTGTCAGCATTTGCTGAATAGGGGTCGATATTAGAACATTCAACGTTTTAAAAAGTCAATGTTCTAATACAGACCCTTCATATCTACTCTTACACATGTAAACCTTTCCCACTTCCTACCTGTAACTACCAACATTCACAACTTCTCTTGGTTTCTTAATATCATTTGTTATATTTCCTTTTTTTCCTAGGGTTGGCAGTTATGTCAACTATAACAGTTATACCCATAGTTACTACAGCGTGTAGCATTATTTGTTCCAAGTCATATTTTTTTGATGTCTATATACATATTTAATATTGTAATTCTGACAAATAAACCACTATTTCAATATTCATTATAGATGTAGATGCTTTCATATCTATATGATATAATATGTATTTATAATATATTTTATTTATACATATACATTTTATATTTCAACATTTTATATATACTTTTAATGTATTCATGATTTTTTATCAAGTTTTGTATGTAGTACGATATTAGTTTATACAAAGGACATTTGTTCTATCAAATTGTAGTTTTACATTCAAGTTTATAAATGTTTTCACTTTAAATATTAATTAGGGAGGTCTAATTAGTGCAATTTGATTGTAGAGGGTTATATAAACAGATTGCTTTGTGGTATGACATTTTATCTGAAGAAGTCAGTTATTCATACTGACGAAAACGTTGTGATTTTCCAATATTAACGTTTATATTAAAATATTCTTGTGGTTGCGGTCTCTCCCTTATCTGGTTTTTGGATTTGTGAGTTGTGCTTTCATATCTACTCTTACATACATAAACCTTCTCTCACTTCCTACCTGTAACTGCCCAACATTCAGAACTCATTTCAGTTTCTTAATATCTTTTCTTATCATTCCCTTTTTCCCAAAGGTTGCAAGTTAGGTCACCTATAGCAGTTACATCCATAGTTACTATAACTTATAGCATTGTTTATTCAAACAAGTTGTATCTCTTTTTGATGCCTGTATACATATTTAATATTATAATTTTGATAAATAAACCGCAGTTTTAATATTCATTATAGATAACCTTCCTGCCTTTGCAATAACATGACCTAAATTTGCAGTGATGTTTAAGTTAAATAATACTTCTATACATGGACATTGTTTTCCCTCAATATTCTATAGTGTGTCTATTCCTCAAAAAACTTTTTCTCATTAATTAAATATCCCATGTCAAATAAACTAATGACACAACTATCTATGTTTTATAATCTGAGCAGCATTTCCTGACTCTAACTCAAATCATCCTCTGTGAACAATCTTGGTTGAAACGACATTTCTGAATCAAATAAATCCTAAAAATGCTCAAGGATTGCTTCATATTCCTGTACATCATCTATGTAATATCTGCTCACATTGCTTATTATACTATTTGCATTAAGAAATGTTATATATAACATCTGGTTTGAAGATGTCTTGTTAAATAGATTTTTGAAAGTTAAAGTCTGCTCTTACCTTTCTCAGCCCATACCTCTTTAAATGTGAGTACCCCAAGGGTCTGACCTATATCCTTTTCTCTATATTCATTAATAAACTAACTCAAGACCTTCCTACTTTACAACTCCTCTACACAGATTGCATGATAATTTTTTTTATTTCCAGACAGAAACACTCTACAGTTGAAACACAACTGCAAAAAGACCTTAACTCCTTCAATTCCTGGGTTGTTTACCAAAAATGAACACTTAGCCCCACAAAAATAAAAGAATGCTATTTGGCATCACGCAGTAATTAAAAAAATCTGTCTATATATCTATCCATCTCTCTCTCTCTCTATATATATATATATATATATATATAATACACACACACACACACACACACACACACACACACACACACACACACACACACACACACACACACACACACTTAATCTATCTATCTAGCTATTTAATTAATTAATTAATTAATTAATTAATTGACTGATTAACAATCTGTTAACTAGGAAAGACTGACAGGGCTGCGGCATGTCCCCTTTCAGCAGAAAACCTGAGAGTAAAGCCCCACAGCTAAACAAATGTTATAAGATATCATACAATACAATACCAGGCAAAGCTGCAATTGTTAAATATCACATACAAGATACAAAAAGTAGTATATAAAGAATGAAAAAAAAAATAACAGAAGAGGCAGATTCTGAAAATCACTGCATTCCACAGTTACATTTCAGTTTTTTTTTTTCTGAACATTAAATGCTCACATATTCTAAAGATTTTTTTTTACTTTCACAGCTCCTCAGACATGTCTCCATTGAAGTCGTGTTTCAGGGGTTAAGTCTCCTTGCCCTGTAATATAGCTGCTGGAACCTTTTACTAGTGGCATCACATCATTCACATATATATATATATATATATATATATATATATATATATATATATATATATTTATTTTATATTTTTATCCTCTCTTTAGCAATGCCATCTTCTCTTCTCAGTTCACTTCTCACTGCTGCTGTCTCAACTGCTACAGTTGCACAAGTCATTTTTTGTGTTTCTTCTGAAGCATTCCCTTTATTTTCCCTTTCCCAGACTTCCAGTCACTCTAACAAATGCCACCTCTTTGTCCTTCAGTCATTCCGTCATTTTTCCCAGGTCACAACAGAATCTCTCTCCAGTTCCAACTGCTAAATCATAGCAAATAAAAACATCATCTGACAAACTTCCCAACTGTAAGCTTGTTATTTCTACTTTTTTATTCTGAGCAGCATTTACTGCCTCTAACTTAAATCATACTCTGTGAAAAATCTTTGTTGAAGCAACATTTCTGAATCAAATACATCCTCAAAATGCTCCATGGTTGCTTCATATTCCTGTATACCATCTATATTAATGACTGTACATTTGAAAAAGGAAGCCATGATCAGGGTAGGGTTTTGTTTATTTTGTGAATACAAATTATTTACATCTTTACATACTAACCCTATTTACAAATATGTACATGTCTTCATACATTTACTTTGCATTTTCAGGTATCGCTCCACACTCTTTTACCCACACTCAGAGCCATATATTTTCCAGAATCTTTGCAAATGTCCATCTCCCATTCTTTTTAATGTCATTAAATTTTTCATTCCATATTGTCCATGCAACATAAAAATAATTATTTCCACCTTATTTACTTATTTTTGTCTTCGTGTTCCATAATAACTATATTCTATCATATTTATATTTAACTGTTCATATTTTAAATACTTTTAACCATATAATGTTTATATTGTTCTACTCATAACTTCTTAATTCTGTCACATTTCAAAAAACATGTTCGTCAGTTTCTAATTCTCAACATTTATTACAAATTCTGTTTTGTTTTCTCTTATACAGCATATTAGCTTTCATGGGCAGTTTGTATATGTTCATTACAGTACTTTATTTTTTGTAATTTTTTTATCTCCCTAACATAGCTTTTTTCTTATTCATTTCAAGATCTTTCCAAGGGTCAACAAATTAAAAGTTTTTCATTAAATTAATATACCATTCCTTCCAGTGTTTTCCTATTATATTCCTTTTAATTTTCCATAATACATTTTTATTTATTATTTTATTTAGTATTATTATTCATTCTTTTACCTCTCTTCTTAACTTCCATTCCTTCCCATACATCTATATATTTATAAGACATAAACATGTCCTTTCCTTTTTTTTATTACTTTGTCCCATTGTTACTGTTTGCATTAATTTTTCCCAGATTTCACTCCTAACACCTCTATATACTTATCATTATATTCAATGCCTCCTATTTCCCCATTAAAACGAAATCCTTTACTTTTTTCTTTATTTATATTTAGTCCAATTTTCCCTAACATTACACCTAACTTTAAGTTTACTCTTTCCATCCATAGTGTATTCTTTGTAATTATTACAATATCATCTGCATATGTGTACATTATTGGTATTTGTACTTCTTTTACCATGTTATAACCTCCATTTATTGACATTTTGTTAATTTCAGTCACTATTATATACATAACCAATGAAAGATTAGACTATTTGCTGGACACCCCTGTCTTATTCCACTTTCTATTTTTATTTCTTCCCCTATAAATCCATTCACATTTAGTTTTATATATTTTTTTCATACACTGATTTAATTATCCTTAACACTTTTTCACTTACATTGTATGCTTGTAAAATCTCCCATAATGACTAATGTTGTATGTTATCATAGGCTTTAATTAAGTCTCTTATCATTATTTTTGTCTCTACATCCTTATTAATAATGTTGCCAATTACATCTTTATTTTCCAGAATAATTCTTGACTTCCTTTTCCTTTTCTCCCAAATATATTTTGTTCATATACTTTCTCCATCTTACATTGTAATCTTCTAGCAATTGTTCTTATGAATATATTGTAATCTGTGTTCTTCAATGTTATCGGTCTCCAGTACTTTATTACCCCAGTACAAATGTTTTTATATTTAATCCCTGTCTATAGTCATTCATTCAGCCGAGTGACATCTACAGGTGTTTCTGCAGTTACCTCCTACTGCTCCTCTAGGCGTCAAATATTTCTGGTTCATATTTGCATTAATAATTCCAAACTCATGCTACACACAACATATCAGAATATTTTATCTTGAAGCATATATAATTGCAAACACAATTGTATTGATATATGACCTCTGTCAATAAGTGTTTGTTAGAACTGTAAGGTGATAACATCATTTTTTTAAAGGCTGAAGCCACACCCACTGGGAGTTAAAGGTACACACTCAAAAGAGCTCTACTGGAGGGAATGAGTTAATAAACATTACTTTTTGCCAATCCACCACTTCTCTATACATGGTAAAATCAGATTCACTTTACATTCTCAAAATACTGAAATGTCAAATTTCAGTATCTCAAGACCACAACAATGAAACTTCAAAATAATGAAACAACAAAACAACAGCATTCAAAACATTGAAAACCACAAACCTAAAACAATACCCAACCACCCCCAACATAAATGCACAAAAACATAAAATAAAAGCACATAACACTACCAAACTTACTCCGAGTTCGCACTAACACAAAAAATAAGCAAACCCAATACAATATGCCCTACTCCCCCTTTGCACACTGTTATACCTGTCTCAGGAGAAACACACACACTACACATATACAAAACAAACCACTATCAACACATACATGCACACACTCTCACTGACCTACCCTACCTGACCTGTAAAACTTCCCCAAATCTAAAACAAATCACATTTCTCCACAAAACCCTAACAAACTGCAAACTGAATATCCGAACATAACAACACGTTGGCCTCCATCTTTCCTAGACAAACATCACTACACTTTAAAGTGACATCATACCATGAAAACAGAACTTACCACATCTAATACTGATTCGGCAAACTAAGATTTTACAATGTGCAGTTTCATCCAACTGCACTTTTGCTCTTATGGTCTTGAGATGCTGAAATTTGTCATTTCAGTATTTGAGGCTTCTAAAGTGAAACATTATATTTGCTTCCATCTATTCCTGTTGCAGAGTTTGTGCTTATGTCTCTTATAATTATATTCAGTTCACTTATATTTATTCTTTTTTTCTAAATATTATCTTTTTTGTTTAATTTCTCTCCATCATAAACTTTTCCTATGTTCACTTCTTTCCTAACAAATACATGTATTGCATGCTCTTTAACTATTTCATATATTCCTTCTTGTTTTCTGATTAATTTACCTTCCTTATCTTTTAATTTTCTTATTATCTTTTCTTTCATTTTCTTATACAAATAAGATGCTACTTCTTTTTTCCATGTAATAAATATGTTTATGTAACAGACTATGAATCTTAATCTGATTTATTTTATATATTCTTTGTCCTTCTCGTAGATTTTTTTTTTACCTAATACATCTTTGAATATTTCTTGACTTAACACTTTATATTTATCTTCTAAAATATGAAAACAGCAAACCAGGAAAAAACACAGGAACAGGAGTACTCAGCTTTCACCACAAAAACGAGAAGATAGCCACGAACAAACAGGACTTTAATGTGAAGCGCTTTTAGTCTGCTTAAACAGCAGACTTCATCAGACATAGTATAAAAAACAAGCAGGCATATTTATACTCAAAGTGAAAAAAGCATCACTAATTAGCAAATCAGTTAGTTCTTCCAATTAAAAGTCAATTAACTGGCAAATGTTAATACACTATGGCTTAACCCCACAAAGCCTAGTGAAATCATCATTCTAAACCCAGTATATACCTTAAAACAATAGAATGTTAAAATCAAATCAAATAAATTAAAACCAGGCAGACTCTAATATATTCTGGTATTAGAAGTTAAATTAAACACTGCCTTTGAACCAGATATGTACCTATCCAGAATACACGCATTTACATACAAAAATGTATACTAAGCTGTATTTTAAACGTAGGATAGATATTATAGTAAGTACTGCATAGACTTTAAATGGTAGGGTCAATCCCTATGTAGTCTCAAGCCACACAAATAAAGAAAGTTAACATGTCATGAAATTTATATGTTAAACACTAGATAGAGGGTTACTCTATCTAGTGAGGCTTTTTAATTTCAATAAACAACTGATAGAACAGTTGTCATTCAGACCTGGGTAGGAATACGCATTTAATCTGATCTGCCATTTAAGTTCCAATTCTTGAAGGAGCAACTGAAGTGGTGCACCTCTTTTGGGCTCTAATAAATGGTCAATGACCATAAATTTAAAATTGTGGTCACTATGTGTTGAAATATGTTTAGCTAGAGCGTTATCTTGTTTTTTCTTTTTAATTGCATATAGGTGTTCATATATGCGTTCGCGAAACTTCCGTTCGGTCTTACCCACATAAAATCCCGGGCATTTTTGGCACTGAGCTAGATAGACCACCATACAAGTGTTACAATTTGCTCTACAACGCATGTCGAACCCACTTTTATTTATGTAGAAGCTATTAGATTCATGTATAAATTTACAATAATTGCAATTTTGACATTTGTACATGCCTGGGGTTCGTGTAAGATTACAAGTCGTGCGTTCAAGCAGTGATTTTAAGTTCTTAGCCTTCCTAAAGGTTATTTCAGGACTAGCACCTAGTTTACTGTAAACAGTGGGGTTGTTTTTAAATATCTCCCAATTCTTCTTAATAATGTCAATAACAAAACTACTATTCACATGATAAGTTAAAATTAGTCTAGAATTGATGTTTAGTAATGAGTTCTGTGTAGTAGTGTTAATATTGGTGAGTGAAGTGGATGAGATGTTGTTCTCATTGTTGGTAGTAATTTTTAAAATAGGCTGGTAAATACCTTGTACTCTTTTACTAGTCACTTCTTTAACCAATTCATTAAGTAACAAAGGGGGGTAACCCCTATGTGTGAACATATTGGTTAAAAGGTCACACTCACTATAGAAAGCTGCATCTATGGTGGTAATTCGAACAGCTCTTACCAGCTGGCCTTTAACTACCGATCTTTTCTGGTAGTAAGGGTGACAGCTGCTATAATGCAGGAAAGAATTGGAATATGTAGTTTTCCTATATATACTTGCTACATAAGCTTTTAGCTCATAATTCTTAACCAACCATATAGCTAAATAAGCAATGGCGGTGGTACTAAAAGAAGAGGTAAATTTCAAGAAGTCAGTAGAAGAGTTGAACAAGTCCAAAATTGCTAGACTATCAGGTTCAACGCCTTCTAAGAGGATAAAAATATCATCCAAGTAGCAAGTATAATATTTAATTCTCTCCATCAGTGTCTTATTACTAAAAATATACTCTTTCTCCCAGTGGGCTATGACCATGTTGGCTATGCTGGTTCCACATGGTGAGCCCATAGCCACTCCCACTTTTTGGAGATAGAAGTTGTCACCTAACATGAAATAGTTGTTGTATAGAATCAGTTTTAACAGTTCCATGACCAGTGCAATTTCGCTAACAGTAGCGTTATGGCTTTTCAAAAAAATTCCTACCCAGTCTATAGCTGTATTTAATGGAATACAAGTATATAAATCTTTAACGTCGACCGTTAAAAAGTTGAAATTAGGGTCGAAGTTAAACTCTCCTATTTTTGCCAAAAATGCCCAGGAGTCTTTACATATCTGATGTTCTTGACTCAGATATTTTTGTAAAGTTACATCCACCAGCTTCGCACAGGTGTAAGTGGGAGAACCACGTCCATCCACTAAAGGCCGCATCGGTGGATTCCCTAATTCTTTATGTATTTTGGGGATCCCAAAAATACAGGGAAACTTAGGGTACGCTGTAGTTAAGTATTTATATTGGTCTTGTTGAATGTGGCCTTCAGTATACATGTCATCAAGACAGTCTTTAATAATACGATAAGCTGTCTCTATTTCAAATTTAGAACTTAGTTCGTAAGCCTCACTATCCAGCAACCTAGACATTCGGTCGAAGTAATCTACATTGTCGAATACCACGACACCACCCCCTTTATCAGGTTTACATATTCGTATATTATGATTTTTCACAAAATCAATTAGTTCAAGTTCCTGCTGGATAATCTCATCCTTCTCTAGTGAAAATAGGGAAGAGGAAGCTTTCCTTAAATCCAGTTCACACATGTTCTCAAAACACTGTATAGAGGGATGCAGCGGGGGGTTGAATGTACTAGGTACCCTAAGTGTGTCATTAATCGGGTTATGGTGGTCATGACCAAACATAATGTTAAAATTAAGCTTACGAGTATAAAGTTTAAGGTCAAGTATGGAATTCACAAAGTCAAGTTTCTGTTGCGGTACATAAGTGTATCCTTTTGCCAGAAAGTTGGCCAAGTCACTACCTATTGGTGTGTCAGAAAAATTATAGATACTAAAGTCGCCAGTACTATTTGTGGTTATTACTGGTTTCTTAAAAGTAGTGGCCAAGTCAACTTCTAAAACTGCACTACCATAACTAGAATTCAAATTAGAGTCACAATATTATCTTTTTTGTTTAATTTCTCTCCATCATAAACTTTTCCTATGTTCACTTCTTTCCTAACAAATACATGTATTGCATGCTCTTTAACTATTTCATATATTCCTTCTTGTTTTCTGATTAATTTACCTTCCTTATCTTTTAATTTTCTTATTATCTTTTCTTTCATTTTCTTATACAAATAAGATGCTACTTCTTTTTTCCATGTAATAAATATGTTTATGTAACAGACTATGAATCTTAATCTGATTCATTTTATATATTCTTTGTCCTTCTCATAGATTTTTTTTTATCTAATACATCTTTGAATATTTCTTGACTTAACACTTTATATTTGTCGTTTACTTTCTTTTCTTTTCTATGCATTCTAAGACTACTTTTTATATTGTTCTTTAAAATGCATCCACCATACCATCCAGTTTTCACAGAACTCTTTCATACTTATATACTGTTTCCAGAGCACATTAAGTTATTTTCTTTCTACTAAATCTAACCCCTGGATTCTCAAAAGCTTGCACGGTGTGCATGATCAGTGTTAGATGAAATGTTGCCAATATGGCGGCCGAGTGATCCACGTACGTGCACGTCTGACGTGCGCGAGTGCTGTAGCACTAGTGCTGCACATCCCCAGCCCCCATATGCAAATCACCCCATTTGCAGGTGAAAACCATGCAAATGAGGTAAATTTGCCATCCAGGAAGCAGGAAACAGGGTGTGCAAGACTAGCATAATATGCAGAAATATACTCGGTTAGTAACCGAGTACGGTACTGCAAACTGCAAAACAGAGTTATGACAGCTCCAAATAAAGGCTGCATAGCATTGAGGAAGCATGCCAATGGCCAAGTAGAAGGCCGTCAGCATTGCAAACAATGCCAAATGTACAAAATACAACTTTCATGAAATGTCTGCCGATTACGTCCGTTGAAGCATAGGGCAGTGGCACGCAAACGAGATCGGGGGGAAAATAATAAAATAAACCTAAAATAAGCACTCTAACTAAAAGCAGTAGTCTGACATGCAAGTCAATGGCAGGCAGAAGACAACCTGGCCAGTGAGTAATGATTGCTCAGGGGGAGGCTCAGTGTGAAACATGTAACTATGCATTAGCAGGCAATCCTATGCAAATGAGGTGAAGGATAGTGAATCCCAGTTTTCCCCAGGGTGTGAGGCAGGTCCCAAGAGTGTAAGAGTATAAATACCTGGGTGAAAGACTAGGATATAGATGACATCATGGGGGTGTGTGTCAGGCATACTGTAAGTGGATTGGAGTCCTGTGGCTCGGGATTGCTCCTAGTTTAGCACAGCTAAGCAAGGGGTGTGTCTAAACCTGCCTAGCACCCTTTACAAAGTATAAGGAGAACTAGCTGAGCTGACAGGTGAAATTTATCAGAATCAGCTGATTATACAGGCAGCAGACCAGCCTAGCCTAGAACACTACTATAAACTAAGCAAACACCGTCCCCCCTGGTTTTTCCACACTCTAAACTACCGATGTATACAAGCGGGGAACTTTTAACAAAAAACCTACAAAATTAGAAGGTCTGCAGCAGGCAACATAGAACAACATATGCAAGAGGCTGAGGGTAGTGAGGATGTGAATGTTGCTGAACAACCCACAGTGAGGAGACAGAGAAAAGTGTACAGACCCAGAGTAACCTACCAGAGGCTACATGAGCTCGAGATAGTGGAGCGCTATATGGTGGACAGAGACATCCTACAGCAAATTGTTGAGCTGTGCCGGCCACACCTGACACACCAAACTGGCCGAGGGGAATCCATCCTAGTGGATACCAAGGTATGTGTAGGCTTAGGTATACTAGCCACAGGTACCTCCCAAAGCACAACTGGGGATATCATGGGCATCTCACAGGCATCAACATCCAGAGTATTCCACCAGTTCCTGGATGCCATGTCAGCACATACCAGTGAGCACTTATATTTTCTCAACACACGTGAGGTGTTGACCAGCAATATGTGTCTCCTCCACCAAATAGCAGAATACCCTGAGGTAGTGGGTGCTATAGACTGCATGCATGTATGCATCAAAGTACCACCCAGTGAGCAGGGTAGGGCCTACATCAACCGCAGGGGCATCCCCTCAATCAAATGCCAGGTCATATGTGATGCCCAATGCATTATAATGAATGTGTGTGCTGGCTGCCCTGGAAGCTATGATGATTCACACATATGGCATTTGATGCAGCTGTACCACAGATTTGCCAATGTGGACATCCCCTATGGTCACCTAGTGGGGGATGCTGGGTACCCACTGGAACCGTGGCTGATGACACCCATCAGAAATGCACACACACCTGAATAATAACGCCATAATGAGGCACACGCACAGGCCAGACATATAATAAAGCATGTGTTTGGGATGCTCAAGTCATGGTTCCGGTGTATGGACACATGCAGTCGAGCCTTGCAGTATTCACCAGCTACATGTACCCAAATTGTTATGGTATGTGCTATGCTACACAATATGATCCTGTGGAAACAGCTGCAGCAGGAACAGCACGGGGCAGTGCCACACAGCCCCCCACCAATGCCAAGGCCTGTACAGACACAGAGTGACTCAGAGGAGGAACAACCTGAGCCTGCCCCAGTAGGCAGAAGGAGGCATGCCCAGTATGCCCTGGCCTTGACAAAAAGGCAACACATAGCAGTAGGGACCCAGAGAATGACACCTCTCTCTGACTTGCACAGACAGTAAAAGAGATGCCAAACATGACACTACCGGTGCCCAACCATACACAGAGAGTGTACTATGTGCATTTGAGATAGACAGCCCTCCAGCACCATCCTCAAGTCAGGCACACCCTCAAGGTAAGTCACTCAACCTACCAGTTGCCAGATGGAGTAGAATGGGTTGTTACCTGTAACTATGGTATGGATGTGAGCATGCAAGGGAATTGGGTGGCCAAATGTTAAGGCAGCAGAAAGTAGACACCCATAGTTGCACCATGACATCTGTAACACATACTGGAGTCACCATAGTAGCCTGTACTACACAGGGTGACAAAACCCACTGCAGGAAATGGCTGAGCGACATGTGTGTCCATAAGAGCCACACATGCCAGTCAGGAATGGTCACATACCCAACAACAGTCTCAGCCAGCAGGACAGGTGAAGACAAACACAAACAAATGCCGTACTATAGCCTCTGAATGAGCCCTATGGGTAACCCCTTCCATAGGCCTACACAGACAGACCACAGCAGGCCAGCAGTCGGATGTAAGTTGTGAAGGCTAGAAAGTCAGAAACTAATATGTAGGTAAACAAAGCTAAGATCTGTAGTACACTGGTATGCCTCTAGCCAGCAGGATAGGTAAGACTACAGACTGAAATGGAGTATTTGACATACCAGTACAGTCCTAGCAAATGTGTGAAAGTGTCAGGTGTACCCCCCCATCCAACGTACACTTATAGTAACAGTCAGGTGTGCCCACCCCACTCCTGTGTAGAACAGTAGAAACAGTCAGGTGTCCCCCTCCCCGCTATGCAGAAATGTAGCAACAGTCAATGTCAAATGACCAATGGATACCCTGCAGACACAGCATGCTACCTGTCAGTGTACAACACAAAGGTCAGCACTGCAGTACAAACTACCTGGACTTGATCCACACATGCAATACAGATGGCCATACTGGGCATGCTTACACACTTAGAGGAATGAAGGCAATGTCAGTCAACAACATACTGAAAGGTCATACTGGGCATGCTCACACACTTAAACACATGAAAGCCATGTCTGCAAACTCCAGTGGACCAGACATATCTGGCAGTCGCAGTTCTCAGTGCAGACACATGTCAGTATGTACCACTCCTGCCTTGCACACACAGTGGATAGGAACACAGACATATATATAAGGACAACACACTATAATAAGCCAAAGGTAGATGGGCATTGATCTGTGGAAGAGGGTGACCATGACAAGAAGCCATCCGGGCCTGTCCCACCCAGCACACAGCCAAAAGGCCCCAAACACATGAGGTGCAGATGTCACTCACTGCAGATACTAGCCACCAATATCTGTCAGCATGACAGACTATGTGGTGCATGTGCCAGCTGTGCAACATGACTGTACAAGGAATTTGCCATCTAGTAGCTGTATACACATACCTGTAACATATGACCCTGTGTGTGCCCGCATGTGGCATGTCAACCCCTACATGAATGTGGTATGGCCCATGCACACACTGCCCTCCCCATAGCAGTATTATGACAAGCCTGCTGAGGTCATCCAATGTGAAATACACCTTTGGTAGAGCTGTAACTCACTAATCTCCATGGCACATCCCATAAATGTGTGCTGTTGTAGTGATAAACTAGTTAGGTAGTAGTTCTAACCCCAGACCTGGAAATTGTGTGAGTGTGTGTTTGTGTGCGTGTCTGACTGTGTAGAGAGAAATGCTTTTTAGGCTACTCACACTCTGTACAATTCATATACTTAATTTTGGCAAGGCTGCTGATGTCACCCACCTAGAAATACACCTCTGTGAAAGTCATAGCCCAGTAATCTCTGTAGTGCGTCCTATAACTGCATACTGCTGTAGTGTAACAAAATACTTAGGTAGGTGTTCTAACTCCAGACCCGGCAACTGTATGTGAATCTTTGTGTGTCTTTGACTGAGTAGAGAGCAATGCTTTTTAGGCTACTCACAATCCATGCAATTCATATACTCAACCTTAGCAAGGCTGTTGATGACACTCACTGAGAAATACACCTCTGGTAAAATCATAGCCCAGTAATCTCTGTAACGCATCCTGTAACTGCATACTGCTGTAGTGTGATGAAGTAGTTAGGTACGTGTTCTAACCCCAGACCTGACAACTATGTTTGTGTGTGTGTCTGACTGTGTAGAGGTCAATACTTATTAGGCTACTCACACAACATACAATTCATATATTCAACTTTGGCAAGGCTGCTGATGTCACTTACCTAGAAATACACCTCTGGAAAAGTGATAACCCAATGATCTCTGTAGCGTGTCCTGTAACTGCGTACTGCTACAGGGTGATAAAGTAATTAGATAGGTGTTTTAACCCCAAACCTGGCAACTGTGTGTTTGTGTGTGTCTCTGAGTAGAGATCAATGCTTTTTAGGCTACACACACTCCATGCAATTCATATACTCAACTTTGGCAAGGCTGCTGATGTCAATCACCTGGAAATACACCTCTGGGAAAATCATAACTCGGTAATTTCCATAGCGCGTCTTGTGACTGCATACTGTTGTAGTGTGATAGAGTCGATAAGTATGTGTTTTAACCCCAGACTTGCCAACTGTGTGGGTGTGTCTGACTGAGTAGAGAACAATGCTTTTTAGGGAACTCATACTCCTTAGAATTCATATACTCAACATTGGCAAGGTTGCTGATGTCACCCACCTAGAAATACACCTCTGGGAAGGTTGTAGCTCAGTAATCTCTGTAACTGCGTACTGCTGTAGTGTGATTTAGAATGGTGGTAGGGTTCCATCTTCATCCATGGCATGTTTTGTGTGTGTTTCAATGTCTGTGTATGGAGCAATGCATTATTGGCTACTCACTTGCAGTACATTACAAATGCCCTACTTTGGCAATCCTGCTGATGTCAGTCATTGTGGAATACACCTTTGGGGAAGGGCTTCTCTAGTAATCCCTGTGGTGTATGCTATAAAAGCTCCATGCTGTAGTGTGATATTGACCTCGGGCAGGGGTTCTATACCCCACACATGTCAGTTGTGGATGTTTTGTGTTTGGCTCACCGTCTGTGTAGGGAACAATGTATTTTAGGCTAGTCACTTGCAGTACAGTTGACATGCCCTAGTTTGATAATCCTGCTGATGTCATTCATTGTGAAATACACCTTTGGGGAAGATGTACTTCAGTAATGTCTGTGGTGCATACTATAACTGCATAGTGCTGTAACTTAGTAAACTAGTTAGGTAGGGGTTCTACTCCCAGAAATGATGTGTGTGTGTGTGTGTGTGTGTGTGTGTGTGTGTGTGTGTGTGTGTGTGTGTGTGTGTGTGTGTGTGTGTTTGTAACTCGTAACAGTGTGTGTGACACCGGTGGGCAATGTGGAGGGGGTTTGCTTATTTCATTTATGGTGGCCATATTATATATCACAATATCAACCATACAGGGATAACAGATGTAAATTAGAAGAGAGGCTGGGCTGCAAAGCCATACCCATACATGTGACATCAAGGCCAGCCAATGACAGTTAGCAACCCCACTGTGCCTTCACATGTGACTCACAAAGGACATACCATGCCTGACAACAAGCCCTGTATGGACAGATGACACTGACATCAGGGAATGCTGTTAGCTTGCTATCAGTGTAGGTGCAGGGTAAACCTGCTGCTCATTACCAGTTCTTACCAGAGATGGGCAAGACTGGCACATCTGATGATAACCTGTGTTCATAACATGGGCCAGACACCCCAAGTACAGTTCCACATGTCACTGTACATGCATGTGAGAGGTGTGCACATGCTAGTCACCATCCATGTCATGGACTAAGGAACACATACATGGCAAGTGATGCACAGCATTGGCCACACACAATAGTCACCCAGGTGACTGGATGGGGGATACAATACCCACCTGTGTGGGCAAATGCAGAAACTACAGGCCTGATCCACAATGCAGACCATTTTCATGTGGCCTGATACCAAGGTATACCCATCTCCTACCCTTGTATAGCCTGCTGGCACTGTTGACCACCACACACCCATTCAGACATGCACCCATGCATGTCAGAACTGGCACCCTGTGTGTTTGTGTGTGTATTGTATGGTGCGTATGTCGACATCCACACTCACTACAACCCCCCCAGGGCACAGTGAAGCATGCTGTCTGATGTCTGACACCTCCTCATACTCATTGCCCATACAATCTCCGTATGACCCATGTCATGCATGTGATACCTGCACATTGATGTGTTGTGGCAATCCCACTAGTGATGAGTTGCACTCCTGGCCCTGCCAAGTTTGTCAACGTGTGTGCGTCCCTGTGTGAGTGTGCCTGTGTTGACGCTGGCACCTGTTCATGTACACAGGCATGTGTACATCACCTACTGTATATCTACTGTATCCCTGTTGCAGATGTCAGTCACCATCACATGTATGCTCTGAGTACTCCACAGCAGGTAACCCATGTGGTGCATCCAATAACTGCATCAAACTGTCATAGCACTACATAGTTGTTGGGGGTTTTGTACCCTTTGCTGGTAGGTGTGTGACACAAACAGACTTCAGTTTTACTCTCCCACCCCTCCCTGACATTTATTTGCCTCTGTCTGCCTCCCCCACTCCCTCTCTGGTGGATGTGGAGACCCACACCTGCTTTGCTTAGGCAGCAGCATGTGTATTTTAAGTGATGCCCATGATCAGCTGATGGCCTCTGCATGAATTGCATCCCTCCCCTAGCTAATTTCATGTGGAACAGCTGTGGTAACATTCCCATAGCCAATTGCATGGAAACACACTCCAATACCTGGGAACATCATGGTGGTGTTGGCCCTTTTCTGTCACTGTGAGCAGGAACAAGATCTGTTGTTTGGCAAACAGCATCTCAGATGGATTGAGGATTTACCTCAAACAACATACACTGTGGAAAGAGGTCAACAAACAGGAGGGGGATGTGCCTGACCTGACTACAGACTGTAAGTGCTGCTATACTGTATTTGGAGTAATGTTGGTTTAACAGTGTTAGTCTGGATATGCCTGTCGTACATGTCGCAATACCTGTCATGTCAGTTCCATGTATATGAGGAATCCCCATCTGCAGGGTCATCTGCAGACTGGGCAGTGTTGTGCCTTTGATTTCATGTGCTAGCCATGGTGCATCTATCTGCGGAATGCAGAAGGTAGTGTGAGGATTGTAGTCTGTAGATGGTGAAGGCCGTGACAGTTACTGACTTCATATCCCTCATAGGACATATGTTGCAACAAACCCCGTATCAATGGTAAATTTATAAGGTTATCACAGCAACATGTCTATACTGGCCCTGTGTATGTGCTGTCAGCCACACCTCTGACAACCTTTGTACATATGTCGTGCATGAAGTGGTGCATATGTGCTGTACACCATAAATAGTGTCATCATATCTGATAACAAGCCAGTGATATGCCAGATTGCTACACATGTCATGTACAGTAGGGGTTATATTTCATGACATAACCTAGACTTCTGTGGATGTTTGTACAGTACTGAGGTCTGTGTAGTGATGGTGAATGTTGGCAGTGTGTGTATTGTTAATATGTACCTTAGCCTGTGTACAGACTGTGGCAGATGTCATTGTTCTAGCTCTGCTTCTATCTGATGTTACATGCTGCCCCACTGTATGGTACCATTTTGGCATACATGTTTGTAGGGCCATACACACACGTCACATACCACAGACAGCCATCAGACCAAACTGTGTAGCAGCCCAGTATATGTAGGGTCATTCTGTGAGTGGCACATATGAGGATGGTGTAGAAGAGATAGTCCATATACTGTAATATTATGCTAGCTTACCATATGTGGTTATTCACTTTCACACAGGTGTATCTTACCCTGTGCTTTGGCATGGCTGTTGAGCCTGCTATATATGCAGGTACATGTGCATTCCCCCATACGAGATGTAGGCCAGTGTTGTGCCAGTCTGCCTGTAGCCGGCACAGTGCATTGTTACATGCCTAGCAGCTTAGTGTACTTACCCAGTGAGATGTCATGTGCAGATACTTGCCAGATGTACCGCTGCCGGGCCTCCCTTAAATGTCATGTATGTTATACAGAGCAGTGGGATGCTGTACAGATGTATGTCAATATCTAGTGGTTAATATGTGTCCATGGCACCCCTGTAGCAGTGGTCATTATGTGTCAGGCCAGACAGGAGTGTGTGAATCCAAAACCTATGGTGGCATACGTATACCAGTCGTTATATGTTATACCCATCTACATGACTGTCTACATCCATATTTTCAGGCCTGGTACACATGTTGTGCACTAAGGGATTATGTGTATACCTCTGGACTGTACATTGTGTGTCAGAAGTTCTACATATATTGGCCAATATCTCTGCTGCACTCCACAGGAGCATTACATGCTAGCAGCAGTACATGTCATAAGCAGATGTGACCTTCCACACACACCATGTCTGTGAAGGCAATCCCAATGACAGTAGCAATAGTCTAGTAATATACCTGCCATACATACCTGACATCCCCTTGCACTATAACTTTGGGACTATAGGGGCTGGGGTAGGGCTACACTCCATGTCCAGGACATATGGTAAAAATATATGTACATATACTTATCCAGATAGATATATGTATATGAATACACATATGTAATACTTCCAATTACCACTGCCATGGCAACCACCCACTATGAATCCCTACATCATGTGGGTGTGGTCCCTTTACATTTCCTGTGTGATGGACATCCTTCCTGTGTGTGGCCATCAGTGTTACAGACAGCAGGTAGCAATACCACTTACAGGATAACCTGCATACTCAGGGCAGCCACATATTTGTAGGAGAATCAGGATCTACAGACAGACTGTGAGTAGAGTTATGGTATGCTTTGTATAGTACTGGTGTTGCAGGGTGTGTGTGTGTGTGTGTGTGTGTGTGTGTGTGTGTGTGTGTGTGTGTGTGTGTGTGTGTGTGTGTGTGTGTGTGTGTGTGTGTGTGTGTGTGTGTGTGTGTATACCAGTTCACCTTGGAATGCTGTCTGTCTGCATAGCTCACTACTGTGGGTCTATCCTCCTGTTGGACAGAGGTATGCCTATCATGTGTTGTCCATCCACCACACAGGTCCTGTGTCAGATATTACACTGGCAGTGTGCGTGTGTTGCATGCTATCAGTAAATGGCTAAATCCATTTCTGTTTCAAACCTCAATTCCCTGACTAAGGGTAGGTTGCAGACTATCCTGTAACACCAACACCTTGCTTAGTGTATGGTAACACTGTTCCACATATGTGCCTGTGTTCCCAGCCTCTGTCCTCCATCTACATACCAAGCTTTACACATATGTCATGCTGTTGGTGGTTGTTCTGTAGTGGGCTGTGAGTATATCACACTGCCATTGCTGCCATTAGTCCATTGCTGTTGTATCCCCCACACATACAGTGGGGCTGGAGCCATATATGTGTGGCATCACCTACACAATACATGTGTGCCCTTATGCACTCCAGGGGCCAGTGTATGTAACAGTGGTAAATGGGCCTGTATTATGGAGTCTACGTGGGGAGCACCATAAATGACCTAGGCTGTTGCAACATGTGGGGGTATCAGGGGTGAGCTGCCGCAAGGTATCTGGATATACAGTACCATATACTTCACCTATATTTACATTACTTACATGAATTGGGGTATTGCAAGGCTACTGCCTCCTGCCATACAGACTGTTCTGTTTGTTGGTGTGCTCATGATGGTGTCAGTTATGCCTTGTTATGTACCAGTTACAACCCATGTGATCACATAACGTCTTTACCACCTACTGAGTTTGTACAGAGTGTAGATATAGGCTGCTGAACTACACACCTGCAGTACATACTGTTGATTGTTTGGTATCCTGTGGCCCAGTCTGTCTTCACTAATGTGCAATTTGAAGAGCATGGCCTGGACAGCAACAGTTGTCAACCTTTCCAGACTACAGTATTAGTGTAACTGTTTCACAGTTGCATTTCTCTGTTTATATGGTTGTCATTGTCTGAACAGCTATATGACATGGCATGTAGAACTGTAATTGTACACAATTAAAGGTTTCCCATTTTTGCAAACCTGTGTGTGGTGTCTTTCCTATGATCTTTCTATGGGTATATATTGCAGGCAACGACTGACATTTGTATGGGTGGTCCATACAATGTCCAGTTGTTCAGTTGTTAACTGTAGGCAGAGTGGCTATTCCATATTGTGTGCACCTTCTACATATGTATCATACTGTACATATATCTGCATGTGTATGTGTAGCCACATGTGTGTGTGTGTGTGTGTATATATATATATATATATATATATATATATATATATATATATATATATATTTATATATGAATGTATCTGCATATCTATGTCTGTGTATCTGTATCCTGGGGATGTTGATGGCTTCCACATATTACATGTCCTATGGGAGGCAGACTGTACTTGGTAGTGTATTGCAGGGTGCACGTGTTTGGCTGTGGGGGGATGCCTATTCGTATGAGACATATAGGGTGTGGGGCCTCTCAACCCCATTTATGGTGCATGTGGACATATGTGTGTTTGTTAATCTGCCATTGCTATCTACAGATGTATGGCCATATATACCTATATATATATATATATATATATATATATATATATATATATATATATTATATCTGCTAACATATATATAACCATGTCCATATATACCTACATAGATATATATCTGTGTACACATGTGTAATGTGCTGTGTTTATGTAGACATATAGGTGTAGACACATATATTTGTCGATTTAGGCATATGCACGTATATATGTGCATATATATTGATATATATATATATGTATATAGTGATATGAATATATATGGATATATATATATATATATATATATATATATATATATATATATATATATATCCATATATAGATATGTTGTATCTGTTTAACTATCAATATCGTTACACACACAGACATCTAGGTGTTGGTATACATTCTCTGTACTGTTGCATGACAGGACTGGATGA
Source organism: Protopterus annectens (assembly GCF_019279795.1). Classification (NCBI taxonomy): domain Eukaryota; kingdom Metazoa; phylum Chordata; order Ceratodontiformes; family Protopteridae; genus Protopterus; species Protopterus annectens. Next base: position 569,444,236 of record NC_056738.1, on the reverse strand, counting down.
TATGTTTCTGAAAACATTGAATGTCTTTGTATCTGTCATGGCTTAGTGGTAAATAATTTTTTGTATGGAGTGCAGGGTCCTGGGTTCGAGTCTTGCAGATGCATTTTATTTTGTTGCTGGGCAGAACACGGGCCATTGGGTGCAGCGTGATTAAGGCACTATAAAGCAGTTGTATGCAGGTTTGCGCAGAGCTAAGCCCTGCTAACCTCCAGTTACAGTTTCTTATACTCTGTTAGCTTTTAAACTGCTTAACCTGTGTAGGCATAGCTTACCACCATGCAAACAAGCTTAAACCCGCTTACTGCTGCTTAAAAGTGCCTACTCACACTTACTCCGTTGCTAATTTCTTTAAAAGAAAAGAAAAAAGGGTTGATAGGAAAGTGGTGAAAAAGTGGCACAAAGAGGGTAAGACAGTAGAGGAAATAGCTAGGCATGTGCAGGAAGGGTGTAGGAAAGGTCCATAGCTACCCATTTTTCTACTGCAACCACTGTGCATATACACTGAATTTGGAGATGGATTTGGAGCCTCAAACTCCTGGGAGAGGGGTGAGGACAACATAAATTTGTTGTGATGGCAATTAGACCAGATTACATGTGTCCATTGAACATGTGTGTGAAGTGGACAGCTATGTATGGGGCATGATGTTTTTGTTGGAACAGATTGCCCTTTTGTTCAGGTGAGAGTGGGATGTTGGGGAGGGGTAGAAGGCATAATTGGGGAGGTAGGTTGGGTAGGTTAACAGACAAGACAAACAAGACGCATACATGGGCGGTACATGATTCATGTGGGAGGTAAACACCTTGGACGGGGAGGGGTGTTTGGAAGTCGCAAGCCCATGTGCCCCTAAATGGGAACAGTGGGACTGAGTTCCCCACTCATGGGCAGTCACCACTGCACCTTCACAGCCCCAAAGGTGGCTGTGCTGGGGGCTGTGTAGGAAGGACAGGCTCACCCTCTAAATGCACCACTCAGCCCTCAAGCTGGCATAGCCAGTCTCGAAACTCCAGATCGAGATCCCTACTCACCACGGCCCAGACATGTTGACAGGTGACAGGTTCTCCTCCGTGCCCACTCCAGGGGGGATGAGTCCTATCCCCTGCAGCGGTTCCACCTGAAGGTGGCACAGGGGCCACGGAGGAGGAGGTCCCAGGCTGGGCCCCAGATGTGCTGGTGCCCAGTGCCATGGCCAGCTGAGGTGGGACAGGTGGGTCCGCTGGGACCAGCCTTCCCATACTTGCTATGTTGTAGCAGGTTTATGACAGATATGGATTAGTAACAGTCAACAGCATACAGTATTAGTTATAACAACATGCATAGGTATTCCCATTAATCCAAAACACCAGATTTAACACAGTTGCAGAGCAAGCAGAACACATGCATATATAGAACAACAGTGGCCATTACAAGAGCATGCAGGTTTCATTGATAGCAATAGACCACCAATGTGGGTGTATTTTAACATGGCACATGCATAGAAACAAATGTGAATATGTATAAACCATTAGGACATATGTCCCAACAAATGTTTGGAGTGTACACATACCAGTTGATGAGTGTCATTGGGTTATTTTGCACATATGGTAGGGGTGAGAGAGAGAGTTCAATTAACAACTAATATATCCTTGTAGTTTTCACAACTGGAGGCTGAGCTCTCTCATCTCAAAACTGGTGTAACCAGTCAGGAGGAGAAGGTAACCTCACACAACACAATTCCAGTATCACATAGTCCCACCACATCAGCGAACCAAACACATAAATACACAAAAACATACTCGGAGGCTCTAAATAAAAATCTACCTAAGCAACAGAGACCTCCAAAGCAGACATCCAAGCAAACGCTACCTCAAAACAAAACATGCACAACACATAGCCCACAAAGTCAGTGTGCCAAGCAGCCACAGCCCTTAAGGCTGAATAACACACCTGATACTCTTGTAATAGGTGACTCTATTGTAAGACACACTGACGTCCCGCTCACCAGGCTGAATAAAGAGAAGGTCACGGTGAGCTGCCTGTCGGGTGCTAGGATCCGAGACGTAATGCAAGCTCTCAGGTCACTCCAAAGCAAATACAAATATGACTCAGTCATTGTACATGCTGGTGTGAATGACCTGAGATGTACCTCCCTGGACTACATGAAAAGAGACATAGAGGAGCTCTCTGATCATGTAGCCCAGGCTGGTATGACCCTGACCTTGTGCAGCATCTTACCCTCACCTAGAATGATGACACAGTACAAAGACAAAATGATCGATTTCAACAATTGGCTAAAATTCTGGTGTCATTCAAAGGGGATCCAGTGTCTGTCAGCCTGGGATGACATGCTCGACAAGCCACGTTGCTTCGCTAGGGACGGCTTGCACCTGTCACCACTGGGCTTTCAGATATTGGCAAAGGCTCTTGCCACCCCCATAGTGCCTTTTTTAGGCAAGGCTCAAAAGTCAAACTCACCCCCATAGACAACACAAGGAACAAGAAACTAAGGGTAATGCTGCTTAACGCCAGAAGTCTTAACCTCAAGATGCACACACTCGAAGCTCTCCTCAGTATGGAGAACATCGATATCTGTGCAGTGACAGAAACCTGGTTCAAGGCTCCAGAGAGCACCCCAGCACTACCAGGCTATACCTCATATCATGCTTTTTCACCCCAAAACCCGGACCGAACCACAAAAGGAGGGGGAGTTTCCATATTTATCAAGGATATCCACACCTCCAGGTTAGTGGCATTGCACGAAGTATCGGAGACCATCCATGTGCAACTAACAGTGGGCAAGACTGCTTTTCAGTTTATAGCATCCTACAGACCACCCTCTCAAAGTCAGGAATCCCACTCGGCTTTCCTGAAAACATTGGAGAACATGAAGATCTCTCCGAACACCATTATATTGGGCGACTTCAACTACCCAAACATTGACTGGGAGCACTACTCAAGCCCCAGCACCTTAGCCCAAAGGTTCCTGGAAATTATAAACTCAAATGTTATGAAACAACTAGTCACCACTCCCACAAGAGGGGACAACATACTAGACCTGATCATTACCAACATGGGGACTCTATGCTCCACACCAGAAGTATATCCCTCATTGGTAAGATCAGACCATAAATTAATTTCACTGGATGTCCACATCCCGACCCCAGCCCCAGCCCAGAAAACCACAGTGAAAAACTTCTCAAAAGCGAACTTCTCACTTCTCAAAACCGAAGTCGATTCCTTCAAGGCCCCAGGGCCAGTGGAAACTACGGCCCAAACTGCAGAATCCTATATAAATGCATTCTACAGACATCTCCAGGAATGCATGGATCATGCTATCCCAAACAAAACCAAGACCCAATCATCCAAAGGCAGGCATCCAGTCTGGTGGACCCCTGCTATAAATAAACTGTACAACAGAAGGAGGAAGCTACTACAAGATAGAGCAAAATCCCTAGTAGGGAAGGCATCTCTGATCAGTACTAGCAAAAAGTTACAATCCCTCATAAAATCCTCCAAGGCCAGCTTCGAGAGAAAAATTGCACAGGACACCAAAGACAATTATAAGGCTTTTTTCAGTTATGTTAGGAACCTGGGATGCAACTCCCAGACTTGTTCTGAGTTGATTCTAAATGACAAAAAATACACTGAACCCACAGACATCGCCAATATCCTGGCAGACAGGTTCAGTGCAAACTTCTCCACCCCCTCCCCCCCAAAAGAGCAAGTATCTATCCCGGCAGAGGGCTGCCTCCCAAACATCTCTGATGCTCAGGTGAAGGCTGCCCTCTCCAAAGCAAAAAACACTGCTTCCATGGGACCAGATGGCATCCCAGGTTGCGTCCTACATGAACTCCAAGAGGAACTAATCCCTCAAATAAAACAGCTATACAATCTCAGCCTCACTACAGGATATATGCCCACAGAATGGCGTACAGCAACAGTGGTCCCACTCCACAAAGGTGGAGCCTCTACGGACCCTGGAAACTATCGCCCCAGAAGCCTGACTAGCTTAGTGTGCAAGGCTATGGAGAGGATCATCTTGGAGCTCATAAACAAAGACATTGGGGACCTACAGACACTAGATCCTACCCAGTTCGGCTTTGTCAAGGGCAGATCCTGCCTTTTGAACCTGGTTGACTTCTTCGAAACAGTCACCAAAGCCATAGATGAAGGGAAGGTAGTCCACACAGCCTATCTGGACCTTGCAAAGGCATTTGACACAATGCCCCACTCGGACATCATAGATAAGCTATCCAGCTTAAATATAAACCCCTATGTCACAAGATGGGTCGCAAACTGGCTCAAAGACAGAACCCACAGAGTGAGAGTTGCTGGAGCCATGTCAGACTCGAAAACTGTCACAAGTGGCATCCCACAGGGTTCTGTCCTGTGACCACTCTTGTTCGATATATACATTTCCGAGGTACAGGCAAACGTGGGAGGACTATGGCTCACCAAGTTCGCAGACGACTACAAACTGGGCGCCATAATCGACTCTCCAGCTGACACAAACATCCTTCAAAAAGGTCTCACAGAGACAGATAACTGGTGCCAGTGCCATGGTTTAAAGCTAAATGCCAAAAAATGTATAGTCATACCCTTTGGCAAAAACAATGTGCCCACAAATTACCACATAGGCGGAAACCCATTAAGTACAGAGAAAGTTATTAGGGACCTGGGGACCCAAGTTGATAGCAATCTCTCCTTTGAAAACCACATTGCCAAAGTGGTTAGAAAGACCTTCTACATAGCCCACCTCATCACAAAGGGTTTCACATCTAGATCAAGAGAGGTAATCGTGCCCCTTTATTCATCCCTCATCAGACCCATCATAGAATACAATGCCCCTTTTGGGATGTACCTTACCCGACACCTGCAGCAATTAGAAAGACCCCAAAAGTATCTCACCGAGGATCAAGGGTCTCAAACAGATGCCATATGCTGCTCAGTTAAAAAAACTCCAGCTCTACTCAGTTGCATACCGCCTACTTCGAGGCGATCTATGCCTGACATACAAAGCTATGTCAAATCCAGAATTAATGGACATGCTCCACCTCAGTGAATCTAAATCCCTTAGAGCCACATGCTCGAGGGACTTGAACCTCAGCACAGAAATAAATAGAACTTGCTGGAGGGACAGGTTCATAACCCAGAGGCTCCCTTTGTTCTGGAATAGAATTCCAGTTCATGTGAGGCAGAGCACCTCACCGAATCTCTTCAAGAAGAATCTCGATAGGTGGATGGGGGATCGTAGGTTTGTCCCAGGGATTACTCCCGTGTCACTATTAGACAGAGGCACAGTAAACTAAACCTTAAAAAGGGCACAGTATACTCAAATCAAGGGGTGGCGTAAGCCATGCAGAATCGGGCTAGGCTTATAATTGCCCCAGGGCAGATAGCCTAGTATGAACCTATGAACCTATGAACCTATTCTTAGTCACTGCAGTGATCTTTCCCTTACATGTATTATTACACTACCCAATGGCCTTATATTGTACACTGGTATGTTTACAGATTATTATATATGTGACCTGTGTCTTACATACAGGCATGACAAGATGCAGATGTTAATGCAACATATGTTGAGTATTGCTGGCATACACTTTGGGTGAGGTGCTAGAATGACGGGTCTGTTTTCATATACATTCTATGACTATGTACATGTTTGACTATCAGTTGTATGTCATTAACAGATGTGTACATTTCTGGGATCATCACACTGCTTTTTCAGAGGAACAGGGTACCAGGCTGGTGATATGGGCCATTTATCTGGACATGCTGGACAGACTGGAACAGTTGTGGTGTATGAATATGCATACAACTGTCTATCGTAACATTCTAGAACATTCTGTACAGTTGTTGGGTGTAATTATGCATACAGCTTTCTATCTAAACATTGTAACAAAATCTGTACAGTTGTGGGGTATGATTATGCATACAACTTATTAGCACTCCCAGGATTCAAGCCCCTGCTGTGTGCGACAACAAAATTTTACTTAACATCACGGTACACTGTGCCATCAGGGAATTGATATGAAGCTTTCTACTGTTTTCTAAGTCTCCCTCACTTGTACAATATGACTGACCTCTTGGCACTTCCAACATTGTTATACAGAACTGCATACACATTTTATCTGCATACCACAGCGTGAGTAATACTGCTTAATGCAACAGTACTATTTATAGTATGCAACAGTTCAACTACATATGAAAGAAGAGTAAACAGAAGCACTCCAGGGATTATACCTTTATTCACAGAATATTACACATTTATTCCTACTGGTATGACACTTTCTAAGGCTCTTATATTTATTTGTTATGACAGTACATGCAGAGAAATACTAACCTGCCTTGCGACGCAGTCTTTGCAACTTAGCATCATGGGCTTGTTGGTTCGCAGCCTGCTCATCTGCAGCTGTCAGAGGAATACAGTGATATTTAGCCATACCTATCCATAGTATCCACAAGCTAGGCAATTCTTAACTACTTAGTGGAATGAATACTTACTCAGTACTGGGACATTAGCCATCTGCTGAAACTCCTGGATCCACTGTTCCAGTACATCTGCCCTCTGCCACTTTTGGTCAGCATGGTGGTGCCTGACCTGCTCACCAGTCTGGGGGATACCTGTGGTACTGGTGAGGTCACAGGCGAGACTGTCCCAGGCCTCCGTTTTATACCGCAAGCCCTGGTACTGACTGTGCAGTAGGCTCTCCTCATGGTGTTTTACCAGGAGCCATGCCATGAATTTTTATTCCTGGATGCCCCAGCACTGCACTCTAAAATGAGTGCCTTCACCCAGACCAGCCATTCTGCCTGCAGTAGGAAGCTACAACTAGTTATGGACTGTATTCCCACCTCTGTGGTTTAAATACAGTCAGTTACCCACACTTTTCTGTGACTGGCCAGGTTTGAAGAGGCTATGCTATGGGCGCACCTGCTTACCTAAGATTGGCAGTGCTTAAAGGGGTATACTGGTAGACAGATTGGATTGGCTCCCCTACACATTGCTTATTTAGTGATTTATTTAGTGATTTATTCTTCATTACAGGTTATATGTGTATCTGGTATCCGTGATTCATGTGTACATACACTGCATAGGGACCTGGGTATGTCTACACTTTAGTACAATAACACCTCACATCTATGCTTATTGCAGTACTCCAGTTCACATATTTATGTTATATAGCAAGTTATACCACTTCACACTGTACATAGTTTCAGTTCACATGTTTGGTTTGATTTTCCTGTGGTGAGGATTAGTTTGCTGATACCTCCTTCATCTGTATTGCTATGATGGCTTAGTAGTTGACTAGTGTGCCTATAGTATACAGGGTCCTGAGTTCGAGCTTTGCAGAGGCAGTTTATTTTGTTGCTGGGCAGAACACATGGGTTTGCACGATGCTAAGCACTGCTAACCTCTGGTTACAGTTTCTTAAACCAGTTAGCTTCTACTTTGCTTAATCTGTGTAGGCAATGCTTACCATCGCCCACACAGGCATACTCCCACTTGCTGCCGCATACCCTCACACTACTTCATGTACATGTCAGTTTTATACATGCTTAAGTCAGTTGTACATGTCAGGTATGACTGTTCACGAAGGTCAGTGTAAGATTAAGTGGAATTCTAGTTTAGCATTTCTGGTTAGCCTACACTCAGGTATTCGGGTTAGTTTTATTTATGCCATACCTGTGTTGTAGAGTAGATGTGAATAGTGAAGGTGTAGGCAGGTAAGTGGAGGGGGGACATTTTAACTGTATAGTAGGCCATTTGACTGATTGGTGGGGGAGTGGTAGTGTAAGTTTGCAGGGTGTTGGGATATGTATGAGAGGCAGGACAGGAGGTGTCAGTGTCAGTAGTTGGTGTAGGGGTCTGGAGTGTTGGGGGGTGGCAGACTTCACCAAGTGGTGATCCAAGTGTGCTTGGGTTTGCCCTTCATGTGTTTTTACATGTGTAGTCTAGGACAGCTGCAGTAATACACCTGGGTTGGGGGTTCCAGATTCTGCCAATATAGTTGTGTGGAGGGTGTCACCTACTTGTGACTGTGGACATTACTACAAATGCAACAGGGTTCAATAAGTATGTGGTGTTATTGGGCCACACAGAGGGGCTGATAGTAGGAGACATGTCCAGGGATGTGCAGGATGGCTGACAGGAAGGTCCACAGCTGGCCATTTCTTTTACAGTGACAGCTGTGCATAAACCATGCATTTGGGGGTAGGTCTGGACAATCACACCCCTGGGTGGGGGTGACGACAGCAACATAGCTCTCAACAGATCTGAGACAAATGTCAACAGAATCAGGGGCAACTCCTCAAATAATCAGGGAGAATCAGGGACATTTTCTAAACATTTGTAGTATTAACCTGATACATTTGCAGAATAAGAAAATGTGGATTAATATAGGTTTTCTGACGTGAAACGTCTATAACTCTGAATTACTATCAATATTTATTAAGGGCAATTCACCACCTTTTCTTCAGCACTCACTAGTTTTCAGGGGGATTAAGAGGGACAGACCTAAAATCGGAGTCCATATCAGGGATGTCCCTGAAGATCAGGGACAGTTGAGAGGTCTGGACAGCAATAACACCTTTTAGTTCTGCTTACATGCCTACATTGGGGTGTTGTGACCTAGTGTTCTTTGGTGTCATTTAGTGGGTTTGCACCAACACATCTGGTTATACCATCCTTTGCCATATAAAATAGACTTTGCTGCAGTGGGACTCGTACCGGGCGTGGCTGCTCATTAGGCATCGGCTCTGCCCAATGCACACTATTGCTTACGTCCCTGGGGTGGTCCACATAGAACCACTCCATCCAACACTTGCACATCTGGGCCCATAATTTCACACCCATAGTTCCCAAACTGCACACCCTCTTCAGCACTCTTCCTTACTCCGGGTGCAGGTCGAGTCTGGCCATACCAGTACACACTACCCACTCCCCACTTCTTGGGACCCATCACATATGTTGTCTCACCCCATGGCTCATCAGGCTTCCCCAACCTTGTAGACCGAGAACATACGTGGCCTGCCGTTGGACATCGGTGTAATGGCTGGAAACCCAAATATCCTAGAATTGTTTGGGGTGTCCCACAAGGGACATTCTTGTCTTTGTTTCAAGATTAGACTTGGCTGATCTCTCCCACTGGTAGTATCCTGCCTGTAGTCTGGGAAGCAGTGGTGTGTTTACTTTTATTGTGTGTTTGTATGTTTCACCTGTATAGCTGGGGGGGGTGATGGTACGGGTTACACGTTTGTTGATTGGACCCCTCACCCCCATTGGCATGGCCTAAGAACATATGTAATTCTTAACTGCTGTATCATATTCTAGCTATATATATATGTATATTTACACACACACACACACACACATATATATATATATATATATATATATATATATATATATATATATATATATATATATATATATAAATATAAATATATACATATATATATATATATATATATATATATATATATATATATATATATAACGACATATGGATGCATGGGTGTCCGCATATGTATATATCTATATGTGGGTATTTATATATATTCTGTCTATGTATGTATACATTTGTATTATGGAGAGGGAGAGGTATATCTCCATGTAGTTTTGGGTATATATACACACACATACCTCTACATATTTACATCTACATCTAGTTATTCCGTTCTTTGCCATGTAAAATAGACTGTGCTGCAATGGGACTCGTAGCGGGAGTGGCTGCTCGTTGGACGGTGGCTCTGCCCAATGAACACTATTGCTTACATCCCTGGGACTGTCCGAATAGACCCACTCCAGCAAACACCTGCACGTGAAGACCCATAATTACATACCCATAGTTCCCCCACCCACACCTACTCTACAGCAATTATCTTTACTCTGAGTGCAGGTCGGGTCTAAACACACCACTACACACTGTTCACTCTCCACTTCACAGGAACCATCTCGTACATTGTCTCGACCCATGGGTCATCAGGCTTTCCCACCCTTGTAATCTGGGTATGTACACGCCCCGCCTTGATAGGTCATCGCATGGGCTTCCACCTATAGCAAGACAATTTTTAGGGTGTCCCGCAAGGGACGCTCCTGTCTCTGTTCCAAAATTAGACTTCTTGGGTCCACTGTGTCCATCCCTCGGTTGTATCCTGCCTGTGGTCTGGAGAGCAGTGGATTGCATACATTGTTTGTGGGTTCGTTTGTATGTTTCCCATGTCTGGCTGGGGGGGAGTTCATGCTACGTGTTACACATTTCTTGCTTGAGCCCCTCACCTCAGTTGGCATGGTCTGTGAACATATGTCATTCTTAGGTGCTGTATCTTATCATAGTTATATATCTGCGTATATCTACGCACACACACACACACACACACACATATATATATAGTTGTGGGTGTTCATACAAATAGATATACCTCTAAATCTTTAGCTACATATCCAGTCATTTTGACTGGTATTGCTGGATACTGTGTTTCATGTGCATACCGGCCAACCTTGTGTGCCACGTATACTTTGCGATACCTACGACTGACTCCATTAGTGTACACAGAGTCACACGTGACACTGGCTGTTGAATACAGTGTGCTTAGGCACTTTCAAGCAGTTGTAAGCGGGTTTGCACAGAGGTTAGCACTGCTGACTTCCAGTTACAGTGTCTTGCATGCAGTTAGCATCTACTTTGCTTGATCTGTGTCGGTGGTGCTTCACTCCACCCAAACGCACTTGCACATGCTTACTAGTGCTTACATATGCTTACTCCTGTGTATCTGTGCTTACGCCTGCTTACTGCTGACTTATTCATTATGGTACTGACTCTTCACATGTGCATTTCATGCAGTACTCCAGTTCACATTTAAATGTTATTTAGTAGGTTATACAGCAATAAAATGTAAATAAATGTCCATATACAGATTTCACATGGAAAATGGTATGTGCTGCAGTGGGACTCAAGCCGGGAATGCCTCCTCATTAGGCGGATGCTCTGACCACTATGCTATTGCTGTGCTGCTTCATTTGCTATATCTTCCTTGCTATCTTCTTCAGCCTTTTATGCTGCTTTAACCGTAATGCAGCGATGAGCACACCGGCTCACCTATGGTTAGCTGTACTCAGAGTTTTAAAATTAATTACAGGGGTTACTTCTATTTATTTTTAAGTCCTATAGCTGTTGTACACATGGGGGAACTGTTGGTGGGAATATGCGGACACCTATGAGTAGTCTCACTCATTTATTTTCAGTTTCTGCTGTTCTACTTTGCAAGGGCGTGTTTAGAGCTCTGCTCTTAGACAGGCCCCCTCCACTCGTCCATGCTCCATGTAGGATTAGGAGATCAGGCAGTGCGCCTTCATTAATATGCTTGGCGCGCTGCCGTCCTCCTCCTAAACGGCCACTTCCATGCAGGACTAGACTAGTCCTGCACGGAAGATTAGTGAATCTGGGGGTAAATCTTTTTCATTAATTCTTTTAACTCCTTTTCCTATCTTAATATAGTCTTCATTTTCTTGTATTTTAATCCAAATTACCATATGATCAGAAAACCTGTTATACTTAATTCCTTTTTGTTTAACTTTTAAACTTTGTGAAATTCAAAAATAATCTATTTCAGTTTTAATTTCATTTTTCTTATATGTCCAATGTTTATTTTCTCATAACTTTAACTAAATGCTCCTCATAATTTCAGTGACCATTTAACATCACAGTTATTCTTGTTTTTTCTCTTAGGTTACAATTAGGATCTCCTGCTATTATTATATTCATATTTAAACATACATTTTGAACATAGTCTCCCTTTGTTCTTTGATAACATATGTGTATAAAGCTACAATTCCATATACGTATTTTTCCATCTTATGTCTAACATTGTTATTCTACCTGCTTTTTACCTATTGTAACATCTAATATCTTAATATCTTTTTGACATAATATACATATGCTGAAACATGTTTCTTTACCTATATTCCAAACAACAGTGTCATTCCAAAGTTTTTCTGTTTGTGTTCTTTCGTCTTCTGTTAACAGTCTTATGTCCTCTAATATTATTACTTCAGCATCCACTCCAATGCACCATTGTAATATACTCATTCTTCTTCTTAGTGGTTTTCAAGCTAACATTTAAAGGTAATAGTCTCAAATTTTACAGAACTGGTAAGATAATTTCTAACCTTTACCTTTCTTATTTTCTCTAAACATTATGTTTTTAAATTTTCTTTTCCTTCCCCTAACTCTTTTTCCTATTGAATTATTTTTTCCTTTTACTTTGTGCCATCCAGACTCTTCTTCGCTTGTCTCATCTATTGCTCTTTCTTTTTCTTTTATCTCTTTCATTACCTCTATGTATAACATCTACATTGATTTCATTTTGCTAAACAAGTTCTTGTGTCACAATTTCTTCTAGCTCCTCCTGTGTAACTTCATTTTCACCTTCTTGTATGTCTATTTCACATTCTAACCATGAATGTTCAGTATTTCCACATTTCTTGTATTTTAAATCACATTTTTTGCATTATGTCCTGTATTACCACACAGATATATTTTTCTTATTACATTCATTAATCAAATGATCATCTTTTCCACAAAAATAACAAGCCTTCAGATGTCCTCTGTATCTCACAAAACCCTTAAAACCACAATCATTAATAATACTTGGTATATGTATCACATTGTCATTTTCCATCTTTACTATTACTCCACATTCCCAAGTCCTCTTTTCTCATAAACCTTTGTCGTATCCAATACCTCCTTGCACACAATCAATAAATTCATTTTTAAATCTATATATTCAACTTCTGTTCTAAATTGAACCGATATTCTTTTTTTTTGTCTGTCTAAAAAAAATGTTGAATCACATATTCAGACCAATGGTATACATTCTGTTTTTCATATTTCTCTATGACATTCTACATATATTGTCCATTCTCAAATAATAGGTCACAAAAAGTCTTATTATTAATAAGAATGGATGCTCTTACCTCCTTTGCAGTCACACCTGAAGGTGCAATCAAAGAGTCCCACACTTCATACCTTTCTAGTCCATTCTCCTTTATACAGCTTATATGAATGGTAAACTTTATCTTCATCCTTCTGTTCTTCCTTTTTTCCTCCCCCTTCTTTTACTGTTTGCACATATGTTGTCTTACTGACCTTATCTTTTCTCACTTTCCACCATCACAATGTTTACTTTCTCACTTGGCAGTGATTCTGCCAACTCCATACTCCTTTCCACAGTAACAGTAACATTAGTGCTATCTGCACCCTGGGTTACATTCTCCATGGCTCTGCTGTCTCTCTGGGATACCATTGCACCTGGAACAGAGACAGAAACTGGATCTGTCACATTCAATTTCATCCCCCTCTGCCAAAGAGTAGGAGAATTTCCCTGTTGTCCTGGCCAAATTCCCACTAGTCAGTAGGAATACCACCACCAATCTCTCCTGAAAACAGGCTTTTAGCTTAGTGGAACTAACACTGTCAATAAAGGTCAAGTAAAAATAAAAAAATTAAGTTAATTCTTGCTCTATGTTAAAAGGCTATCTTAGTAACAGTATTGTCTGTACATGATATACTCATAGTTACCATTAAAATGAGATGCATTTGCTTATTGTAGCATTTGCAGTTCTTGAAAGTGATGTATTAGTATGGCCATCCATCCATCCATCCATCCATCCATCCATCCATCCATCCATCCATCCATCCATCCATCCATTCATCCATCCTTCCTGCCTTTCTCCCTTCCTTGTATTTTCATTTACCACTTATCTATATCAGGGTTAAAGGAAACAGTGAATGTAAGACAGGAAATCAGTCCTAGATGAAGTAGCAGTCGAGTTCAAAACAAAAACCCATATACATAAAAGATATGAACACACACACACACACACACGCGCACACGCACACATGCACACACACACACGCATTTACACACACACACACACACACACACACACACACACACACACACACACACACACACACAAACACACACACCGAGGAGGCAGATTATTTTGAACTGTCACTAGCTCAGTAACCTGTAAGTCTGAAATTTGATAGGAAGTCAGACTGTGGAAACTCACATGGATACTGGAAGGACATTGCATTCCCCACAATAAGAAGACCATCTGGGAACCAATCCAGAAAACAATCACTGTGAGGAATCATCACTAGCATGTTAACCTGCACTTATATCATCATCATCTTCTTTTGGCTGTTCCTGTTAGGGGTCGCCACATCGGATCATCTGTTTCCATTTCTTCCTGTCCTCTGCATCTTGCTCTGTCACACCAACCACCTGCATGTCCTCTCTCACCACATCCATAAACCTTATCTTAGGCCTTCCTCTTTTCCTGTTACCTGGTAGCTTCATCCTTAGCATCTTTTTCCCAATATACTCAGCATCCCTCCTCAGCACATGTCCAAAAAAACATAATCTTGCCTCTCTGGCTTTGTCTCCAAACCTTCCAACCTGGGCTGACCCTCTAATATACTTATTCCTAATCCTGTCCACCATCATCACACCCAGTGAAAATATTAACATCTTTAACTCTGCCACATCCAGCTCTAACTCCTGCTTTTTTGTCAATGCCACTGCCTCCAACCCATATAACATAGCTGGTCTCACTACCCTCTTGTAGACCTTCCCTTTCACTCTTACTGGTTCTCGTCTGTCACAAATCACTCCTGACACTCTTCTACACCCAATCCATCCAGCCTGTACTCTCTTCTTCACCTCTCTTCCACACTCACCATTACTCTGAACTATTGATCCCAAGTATTTAAACTCATCCACCTTCACCACCTCTACTCCTTGCATCCTCACCATTCTATCCTCCCTCTCATTCACACACATGTATTCTGTCTTAGTCCTGCTGACCTTCATTCCTCTTCTCTCTAGAGCATATCTCCATCTCTCCAGGGTCTCCTCCACCTGTTCCCTACTCTCACTACAGATCACAATGTCATCTGCAAACACCATAGTCCACGGGGACTCCTGTCTGATCCCGTCTGTCAACCTGTCCATCACCATTGCAAATAAGAAAGGGTTCACAGCTGATCCTTGATGTAATCCCACCTCCACCTTAAATGCATCTGTCACTCCCACCGCAGACCTCACTGCTGTCAGACTACCCTCGTACATATTCTGTGTCACTCTTACATACTTCTCTGATACTCCCGAATTCCTCATACAATACCACAACTCCTCTCTTGACACCTTGTCATATGCTTTCTCTAAGTCTACAAAAACACAATGCAACTCCTTCTGACCTTCTCTGTACTTCTCCATCAACACTCTCAGAGCAAACATTGCATCTGTAGTGCTCTTTCCCGGCTTGACGTCTCTTGTTAACCTAGCTTCCACTACTCTTTTCCATAACTTCATGCTGTGACTGATCAATTTAATCCCTCTGTAGTTACTACAGCTCTGCACATCACCCTTATTCTTAAAAATCAGTACCAAAACACTTTTTCTCCATTCCTCTGGCATCCTCTCACTTTCCAAGATTTCATTAAACAATCTAGTTAAAAACTCCACTACCATTTCACCTAAACACCTCCATGCTTCCGCAGGCATGTCATCTGGACATACAGCCTTTCCATTCTTCATCCTCTTCATAGCTATCATTACTTCCTCCTTGCTAATCCATTGCACTTCATGATTCACTATCCACACATCATCCAATCTTCTCTCCCTCTCATTCTCTTCATTCATCAACCCCTCAAAGTACTCTTTCCTTCTGCTCAACACACTCTCCTCGCTTGTGAGTACATTTCCCTCATTATCCTTTATCACCCTTACCTGCTGCACAGCTTTCCTAGCTCGGTCCCTCTGTCTAGCCAATTGTTATAGGTCCTTTTCTCCCTGCTTAGTGTCCAGCCTTTCATACAACTCTTAATATGCCTTATCCTTAGCCTTCTCCACCTCTCCCTTTGCCATGCATCTCATCTCCTTATACTCCTGTCTACTTTCTTCATCTCTCTGACAATCCCACTTCTTCTTTGCCAACCTCTTTCACTGTATACTGTCCTGTACTTCCTCATTTCACCACCATGTCTCCTTGTCGTCCTTCCTCTGTCCAGATGTCAACCCAAGCACCTTTCTAGCAGTCTCCCTTACTAGCTCTGCTGTAGTTATCCAGCTATTTGGTAACTCTTCACTGCCATCCAGTGCCTGTCTTAACTCTTCCCTGAACCCCACCTCACAATTAGCCTTTTTCAGTTTCCACCATTTGATCCTTGGCACTGCCCTTACACTCCTCCTCCTATTCTTGCTCACCAACGTCATCCTATAAACCACCATCCTATGCTGCCTAACTACACTTTCCCCGGTCACCATTTTACAGTCTCCAATCTCCTTCAAACTGGCCCTCCTGCATAAGATGTAATCCACCTGTGTGCATCTTCCTCCACTCTTGTATGTCACCCTATGCTCCTCCCTCTTGTTAAAATATGTATTCACCACAGCCATGTCCATCCTTTTTGCAAAATCTACTACCATCTGACCTTTTGCATTCCTTTGCTTAACACCATACCTACCCATCACTTCCTCATCCCCTCTATTCCTTTCACCAGCATGCCCATTGAAATCTGCTCCAATCATCACTCTCTCACCCTTGGGTACAGTCATCACCACTTCATCCAACTCACTCCAAAATTTTTCTTTCTCATCCATCACACACCCAACTTGTGGAGCATATGCACTAACAACATTCATCATTACACCATCAATTTCCAGCTTCATAAACATCACTCTAGCCGACACTCTTTTCACCTCCAAACCACTCTTAGCATACTGTTCCTTCAGGATAACTCCTATGCCATTTCTCCTCCCAGCCACACCATGATAAAACAATTTGAACCCACCTCCGATACATCAAGCCTTACTCCCCTTCCATCTGGTCTTTTGCACACACAATATACCAACCTTCCTTCTGTCCATCATATCAGCTAGCTCTCTCCCTATACCAGTCATACTGCCAACATTCAAATTTCCGACCCCCACTACCACAGTCGTAGCCTTTCTCCTCTCTTCCAGCCTTCGGCCATGCCTTCTCCCTATTCTCCTCCTTCAGCACTTATATATTTTTATTTAATTTTTTTCTAAACATAATGGACTGGATTAATAGTGATGCACTGCATTTCTGTGCAATGTCTGCTCAACTAAGCAACACTGTGTGGTAACACAGGGAGTCAATAAATATCCAAAGTGAGACAAGCAGTACTTCAATGCAGCTGGCTGGCCTTCCAGTAATATAAATGAGCAACATAGCAACTATACATGCAGAAGCATTCATGCAGTGAAACACTTATCGAGAAGCACAAAACACTGTCCATTAATCGCTGCATGTTAGTGGCACATTGTCTCATCTGATGGGTTAGGGAAGCTGAAGGTATGGGTTGCAAGCTGCCTGAGTGGTTTGATGGTAGAGGGGCTATCTGGGTGAGTCAATCTGCTATCTGCCTCAGGAAGATCACCATCTAGGTTACATGCATTTTTAGTTTTGTTTCTATCAAAGCACTGAGAGTCCGCTGCGCCTGTGATTGATCCAAAACCAAAACA
This sequence comes from Protopterus annectens, assembly GCF_019279795.1. Taxonomy (NCBI): domain Eukaryota; kingdom Metazoa; phylum Chordata; order Ceratodontiformes; family Protopteridae; genus Protopterus; species Protopterus annectens. The sequence goes on along the minus strand of NC_056738.1, from coordinate 569,426,694 downwards.
GGCAATTAATTTACGTTATTTACCAGTGAAAGGCTAGAAAGCCCATTCCAATGATGCAATACCAGCTTCACTGCCGTTATGCTGCATAGAACCAATGTCAGCAGGGGCAGGATGCTGAGGAGGTGCCTGCAAACAAATTGATCATGCAGAGTGCAGTGACAAGATACAACAGGAAACTTACCATGAGTAAACTATGCTGCCATGGCACAATGTAACTGGATATAACTATGTCTTACCAACAGGCTCTCCTGCCTCTTACAGAGGGTGACATAATGATTGTTATGTTTTCTTCAAGCTGATAGAGAAAGGGCACATTAGGGAGATGCAAGGCAAGGTGTATGAACAACTTTAAGCCAATATGGCTCCTTAGTTGCATGATGGCAAGCAGGCAAAAACACAGTTATACATAGGGGCACACCAGGTGCTACATAGGCACCTTGAGGTGGTCCAACCTACCACTATCTCATAACAGGTTCAAAGGGGAATAATCATCATATGTAGTTAGCATATTACGTAAGTGCAACCACTGCCTTTTCTAAGCTAAACTTCATAAATATCTGTCAGTAACAAGAACATTCCCACATGAATAGCACGGAAAAAATGCAATACTTTCCACTTACTCTGCTATTCCAAGTAATATTGTCTTATCTCTGATTCCCAGGGATAGAGATACTCAGTGATCCTGCACCACAAGTCATCATCATAAAGACATCCACTATTTCCCTAACCCTGTGATTCCTATGGCTGAGAACAACTCTTCAGGCAGGTGGAATCACACATCAGTATTTTTTTAATGCACCACTACAGGGGGGCTCAAAAGGAGACTCTGGAAATGGACATGAAGGAGATAGACCATATGAATAGCTATTAGTCCATCTTAGCATGCATGTGCCTGATTCTTGTGGAATAACTACTAGTCCATGTCAGTGTGCTTGTGCCTGATTCTTGTGGAATAACTACTAGTCCATGTCAGCATGCATGTGCCCGATTCTTGTGGAATAAGTACTAGTCCATGTCAGCATGCATGTGCCCGATTCTTGTGGAATAAGTACTAGTCCATGTCAGTGTGCTTGTGCCTGATTCTTGTCGAATAACTACTAGTCCATGTCACTGTGCATGTGCCCAGTTCTTGTGGAATAAGTACTAGTCCATGTCAGTGTGCTTGTGCCTGATTCTTGTCGAATAACTACTAGTCCATGTCACTGTGCATGTGCCCAGTTCTTGTGGAATAACTACTAGTCCATGTCAGCATGCATGTGCCCGATTCTTGTTGAAAAAGTACTAGTTCATGTCAGCGTGCATATACCCGATTCTTGTGGAATAAGTATTAATCCATGTCAGTGTGCATGTGCCTGATTCTTGGGGAATAACTGCTAGTCCAGTTCAGTGTGCATGTGCCTGATTCTTGTGGAATAACTACTAGTCCATGTCAGCGTGCATATATCCAATTCTTGTGGAAATCATCCTGCACGTTCTGAAACTTTTTTATGAATACCACCAAGGGCTTCAACAGTCTGGCAGGAATGATCATCAGACAGCATACATTTGTAACCTTCCAGCTCAGTTTCAGATCAGTTCAAATGTGCTAAACATAGGGAAGCAGTTTATTATTTACCTTCAAGAATTAGTAGTATTGTCAAGGAATTTCTATATAATAATTTTTATGACTTAAATAATACAAAATTATCTCCTCAATATTCAAGTAATGATTTGTTTGAATTCCATTTATGAAAACAGTGTTAATTGCAATTAGAAGTTTGTTTAATTTTGCCACTATTTGCTACTTCTACAATAAATTTTTTTAACACAGAATGCAACAAGATCTGCTGACAGCATGCCTTCAGAAAGCAACATTCATTACAACAAAAAAGTCAGTTGTGTTTTCCATTATAAGCCTCACGTTATAAGATGATGGAAAATCCCAATGCATTACACCTTCTGCAGTGCTTTTATGTGAATGATAGTCACAAGCTCATTTATGGCTCCCAGAATTCTATCCTCCATCAATCTTCACTTGAAGCCATATAGCTTTCCTTTGAATGCTGTTTTGCTTTTAGCGTGGGTGATTTCATACATGTCTGACATTAACAACCCCCCCCCCCCCAAAAATCAAATGACTTTATACTCCGTGGAAGAACAGCCATTGCTATGAATTCAAACACTCAGCAAGTGCTTTTAGGAATGAAATTACAAATGGAAATACAGTCTATGCCTGCATTCCAGGGGAGATATACCTTTACTTGGAATACACGAAACATTCACTTCTGGACAAACAAATGCTTTTGTTTGCATATAGCGTGAGTTCACATAGAGCTGCATGCATTCACTTTTCAGAAGGAAGGTAACAATGCTAAAGAAACTAAACTACAATGCTCACATGGCCATTTCCATGTTATTCATTTACCTGGAAGGAAACAATATGAGGCCTGTTTATTTGCTTGGTTTGACAGAGAATGGGCTCAGCTTCAAATAATTTCACTGAATGCCCGGCTGACCATTTTCCTGTTATTGTCTCTGCTAGTAATTACTTGATTAGAACTAAAAATGGTTTTCCTTTAGCATGTTTTGTGTGTGTGTGTGTGTGTGTGTGTGTGTGTGTGTGTGTGTGTGTGTGTGTGTGTGTGTGTGCGTGTGTGTGTGTGCGTGTATGCGTATGTGCGTGTGTGTGTGTGCATGTGTGTGTGTGTTTGTGTGTGTGTGTGTGTGTGTGTGTGTGTGTGTGTGTGTGTGTGTGTGTGAGCATGTGTGTTTATGTGTGTGCATGGAAATATGAGAAGGATTAAATGCCCTTGTGCATTACCATGTAATTGCATTCTTGTTCCTTATGTGCAGATTCATGCATGTGAACATGTTTGCTGCATGATACTCATCTGTGTTCTACATGTGAGTACATGTGCTACATTGTCTGCAACATTTAAATTAATATTTTACTCATAAACATCTACATAATTAATTATACAGTTGTGATGAGGTGACTTAAGACCAGTAGTTTACCCTTTAAATATTAGCCTCTTTTGCAGCATAGCAGCATTTCGTAAGAACTCATGCTGTTCTCCTGACAACAATAATAAAGGTCTGCTCAAAATTATATAGCTGCTCTGCAGGCTGCAAGCTGTGAGCCTGTACAGCTTGAGGGGCCTGCTACATATCCTCCTACTGAGACAGAAATTGAGACAGCCTTGTGACACATATGCCATATATTCAGATTGTTCTATTTCCCTGCATGAACATTCATCTTTTCATGAATTCAGATGTTGTCCAGGCTTGTAAAAATACCTTTTTATATAAAAAGAAATTTATAGTTCACAAATTATAATGCAAAACTCTGACCTTGGTAAGCTAGGTTTGAGTTATGTGGATTCTGTATGCTCATTAAGTACACTTAAAGCAAAGTGAGCAATGATACATTTAGCCTAAACCTATCTTTACTTGACGTATTTGCTATTTTCTCTTTCTCCCTTTTTTCAGCCCTGCTTTCTTCTTGTCATAAGATCTCTAAAATTATTGAACCATGGACTTTGATGGCTAGCAAGGAATGCCCGGTTCATTTAATATGACCATGTCTTACCTAGTGGATGCAAACCCTAATTAAACTGCAGATTGCTTCTTCTCAATCCTGTCTCCTCATAGTAGCTGCATTTTAGTTTTTTTTTTCTGTGCACTGCTTAATTTTTTTCATTGTTATGACCTTATAACTTTGTCAGAAAATCTGCTGCATACATCTGCCATCACAATTATGAAAAAAAAAAACTTCATCAAACTGTTACTGACTCAAGTGCCATCTGTCTTCGAAATGCACATTTAATTATTTATTTGTATTTGTATCCTGGGAAGAGCTGTCTGGGCCTGACCCATATTCTTTTGAGATGCAGGGAGAAAAGCTCTACAGCACATAAGGATTAAATCAAGTTTATTATGAGCTTAACAATTTGTCGACAGAGACAGACATACAATAATTAAAACAAAATCATAATGAATGGCATTTGGTCAGAAGAGGCATACTAAGTCCTTGTTACTGAATTTATGATTTTGCATTACACTGTAAGCACTTACAAATGCTATTTATTTGTTACAACATTTTTTATTATCTGAGAAATACAGTCCCACAATGCTGTAGTTCTCCTGACAAAAAGGTGTTTACTGTACCCCGCCCTCTCTCTATCATTTTGTAAAGTGTATACACATTAATTTCTCTAGCATACTATTGTTTATTAGATTCTGTTGGAGTTATTCAACATTTCCAGCACCCTCTCACAAAATGTTGCTGCACTGTCTTTGTATCTCTCACTGCATGGATCATGGCATCTCAGTACATAAATATATTACCTTTTGTATTGATTGTTTCTCTTCTGTACAATCTACTATTCTATAAATCTGCTTTCTAATTTTGTATTTTTCTTGCTTATTCATGATTTAAGGTACCTGTACTGGTATGTGTAGTGCTTTTATCCACCCTACAATAATATGTTTGCTTTCCTGTGAATTGTTTTCCACGATTTATCACTGAATCGCATCTACCATCATTCCATACATACATCCAGCTTTCCCAAGCTCAATCTGTTCCATTCTATCCCACTGCATACCAGCCCTGCTACATCAAGTAAAGTGATATTTACTTCCTGGTGTTTTGCAGTGCTAATTTTAGTACATCAAAAAGGGTAAGAACTAATAATGAACTTTAAGATACTTCACTAGTATTCATTTATTATGATTATGTTTCACTAGTATTCATGTATTATTAGTTGGTATGTGTATATACATGTGCATGTGCATGTAGGTTGGACTCCAGCTTGGCCACACGCGCGCACACACACACACACACACACACACACACACACACACACACACACACACACACACACACACACACACACACACACATCAATAGGCTATTCTTGGCACTGACTGACATCTTATGAGGCATATCTACATTATCCCATTAATTACTAAGGTTCTCATGGTTGTAGTTAGAATGTAATCCCTCTGCATCACGAAACTGCCTATCCGTGTCATTTATTTTAATGGATATAACCTTAATTTAGAGATTGCAAGTGCTTTGTTGAATACAATTTACAGATTAATGGTAGAAGTCAAAAAATGCACACTGATAGCCTTGCCCTAACAATCACCTACCAGATAATTTTATATGTATCTGCAGATTAAGTATGGACTTTGCATTTAAAGAAGTGTGAATCTTTAAGATTTTCCCTCCAATGATATATAACATGCATTTTAGTTTAATATATTTAATCCAATTTATAGAATGTCTACCCAGATAATTATCCTTCATTGGATACTAAATGTATAAAAGAATTGGTTAAACTTGGAAAACGGCAATGGCAAGGAACTAGTTTAACACATTGAGTTGAGTCAATGTAAAATGAAATGCGGAGGTTCGTTTTCCTTTACTATTTTGTTTTATTTATTAGCCATTACTCAGATTCAATCAATTTATTAAACAACACAACTCATACTGTCTGTAAATAATTATGTGCAGATCTGTTCTCCATATCTCTCAAGTGTACCTCATTAAGAATGTTCCTCATTGTCAGTATTAAAAGGTCCGTGTCCCTCACAGTTCCACAGAGAATTTTCACAGATTCAGTGCTAGAAATTTTTTAAAAATAATATCCATAAGTAATACTGAATCATATTAATTAATCAAAATAACTTTTTACAAGTATAATGTAACATACTTTAATCATCTGTGAGCCTCCTAGTTAAAGTTGTCAGCAAACTGTTAGTGAATGTTCCACATTTTGCCCATTTGTTCCATAGTGCGATAGGTAATATTCCACATTTTGGAGATGGAAAGTTAATAGCTACTGTATGCCTTTCATGTTGTTTGAACAGTTGGATACAGGGAGTTGGGAAATAATGAAAGAGCCCTCTGTCCTGCTCTGCTTTTGAGCTAATTTGTAACTAGCTAGACATAACAATGAACAACATGTAATTTTATCAGGGTTTATTTTTTACACTGATCAAGAAAAGAATGACGTTTCAATGTTGTTGCTGCACAATATAGCGATTGTGTATCTTATGACATTGCTTCATTTTATGGAATATCTTTAATTATGAGATAAAAGATAACATATTATTCCTGTCATAATAAATATACCACATTCAACATACTTATATATTTCTCAGAACATTTTGCCTTCCTGCAAATAGTGCTTTATTTATATGTCTGTTTACCTGCCCACATGCTACATATCTGCCTGTCTATCTGGACTTGTACTTTTCCTATCTGCTGAAAGGAGAAATGACATTAGTATGAAAAGAAGAGTTGTGTTGCTACAACTAAATGTATCTTCGACTTTTGGTGGTTGCATTCACATGGTGATCCCAGTTTTTACAAAATCTCCCCAAGATGACACTGATATATAGAGTATATTTTATTTATCATGGAGAACAATAGGTAAAAAATGAAATAAATAAAAAGACAGGGTGCACAGGTCTCAGAATAAAAACATGACCACTCAAGGTGTACACACTGGTGCCAGGATTAGACAAAAAGTCAGAGGAAAATCATCAGGATATGGAAACATTCCTACTATGGGGTTAAGCCAGGGTCAGGGGAATGGTAGCCCCATGATGTAAAAGGAAGAAGTTCAGGAAAAGAAAAATGACAGGCTAAAAAGAGAAGCACAGAGATGACAATGTAGATTGTTGAAGATATGGAAAAATATATATTGTTATTGTTGTGCAAATATGCCCAGAATTTCCTGACAGAGGATATGTAACAAGAGTAAGAGAGAAATTAAAAGAAAAAAATAATACTTGTACAAGAAAAGCTGTCAAAAATACATATACAATGTTTGTTCCTTAATGCAGGAGATAAAGGAAAACATTATCTAGATGGAGAAACAAGAAATATGGGCAGTGGCAAGTATGCAGTCAAAGAACAGATTTATTGAAGCGCTTTTCGTCAGCTCCAACAGCTGACTTCATCAGAAACACAGTCAATTGATACAACCCTAGTATATATACACAAACCTCAATTAATTAATACAAATTTAAAGAGACAATACATATCCATTTATTAAAAATAGGAATAAGTTACATTTCCAAAATAATCACTCATATTAAATTCAAAGAACTGATACCATGATAAAAGTATATTAAAAAACAATATTACATAAGTTTAAAATAAAAATAAAATTTAAATTAAGACACCCATACACAAATCCTTAAAGGGGGGAAAAAAGAAGAAGGACTGCTACCTAGTTAATAGGACTATACCAGTACATAAGGAATTAAAAGTATATGTAATGGTAACTAGAATTGCATTTCGTGCTTAGTAATACTTAGTGTACTCATATTTATTCACCTCTTTAAGCTATTTAATTTCAACACACTACTGATCGAACAAGCATCATTCAATCCTGGGGAACTGTATGCATTCAATCTCACCTGCCAGGTTAACTCCAGTTCCTCAAGTTTGAGAGGTCTCGAACTTCCTCTGATATCCACTTTAACTTGATCAATAACTAGAAATTTAAAGCAATGATCCTTATGGCTGTGTATATGTATTGCCAATGCATTCTCAAGTTTGCACTTCTTTATAGCATAAAGGTGTTCATACATCCTGTCCCATAATCTTCTCTCTGTTTTACCAATATAATACGCTACACAGGATGTGCCTCACTGGACTATATGAAGAGAGACATGGTCGAGCTCTCTGAGTATGTGTCCCAGGCAGGTATGTCCTTAGCCTTGAGCAACATGAAACCCTCACCTAGAATGATGCCACAGTATAAACAAAAAATGATTGATTTCAATAATTGGCTTAGTTTTTGGTGTCATTCCAAGGGGATCCAAACCATGGTCGACTAACCTTGCTGCTTTGCCAGAAATGGTTTGCACCTGGAACCCCTAGGCTTTCAGCTGCTGGCAAAGGCTCTTGCTTTCCCCGTAGTGCCTTATTTAGGCAAGGTCTCGAAAACAACATTAATGATGTGAAATTAACCATTCTGAACAAAATAAGGGTCATGCTGCTAAACCAAATACTGCACTTCCTGGAAGCACTTCTCTCAGTAGAAGATGTAAATGTCTGCGCAGTCACAGAAACCTGGTTTAAGGCCTCAGAGAGTACCCCAACCCTGTAAGACTACAATGCCTTCCACACCTTTAGACTGCAAAATGATCATGTGAAAAACAAAAGAGGTTGTGTTTCAATCTATATTAAAAGATAAATTAAACTCATACCTAGTTAGACTGGACAACTCCATGGAGTTACTCCAGGTCCAGGTTACAGTTGGTAAGACCACCATTCAAGTCCTATCCAATCATAGATCCCAAATGGTGGGTCACATCACCCACAAAGCCTACTTAACCAAACTGAAGACAATCCAAATTTTACAAAACACACTGCTTATGGGGGATTTCACTTATCCCAGCATCAACTGGAAAACCTCCTCTAGCCCAAACTCGCTAGCACAAAACTTCCTTGACTTTGTGAATTCAAATGCCCTGGAGCAAATTGTCCATAACCCAACAAAAGAACCAACAGTCTAGATTTGGTCCTCACCAACATGTCAAACAGGTGCATTGCTGCAACTGTTGGACCCTTATTAGTTAAAACTGACCACAGATCTAAAACTATACCCTCCTAGGTGAAGGTAAAAATGCATTCCAAGCTCCACCCCAAGCATACACTAAAGCCCTGTACAATCACTTGCATAGGTGTATAAACTTGGCTGTACCAGATAGAATCAAAGCCAGAGCCCCAAGTAAAATCAAGCTGCCATGGTGGATTTCCACCATCAACAAACTCTACAATAAGTGCAAAAAGTTGCTGTCCGAGAAAACAAAGAGAATGACCCAGCAATGGAAGTGTACCCTACTCAGCCTTAACAGGCAAATGAGACAACTTGTCAAATCCTCCAAGAGCTCCTTTGACAGAAACTTAGCAAGCACTGCCAAGAAAAAACATAAAGACTTTCACAGCTATGCATGTAACCTAAAAGATAGGACTCAAGCATGGGCAGAACTGGTAGCCAATGGTATCACACACACTGACACTACACAGATAGCAATCCTTCTACTTGATAGATTTGGTGAAAATTTCACTCTCTTATCCATTCCTAACTTACAACAAACCCTCCCCCAAACTCCCCCTTACCTTACATATCTGAAGAGCAGGTCCTCAAAGCCCTGTCCAAGGTAAAGGACACTGTTTCTATGGGACCAGATGAAATCACAGGCTGTCTTCTAAATAGGCTAAACCATGAACTAGCATCATCCAGGTTTTGTTCCTGCAGAATGGAGAACAGCTACAGTTATTCTCCTCCATAAATGTGGCCTAGGAACAGACCCAGGGAATTACAGACCCATAAGCCTGACCAATCTCATCTGTAAGGTCATTGAACATATCTTTATGGACCTCATAAATAAAGACATCTGTGACCTCTAAACTCTGGATCCTATTGAATTCGGCTTTGTGAAGGGAAGATCTTGCCTGTTAAATCTGGTGGATTTTTTTTGAAAGTTTGAGCAAGGCCATTGATGAGGGCAGAAATGTGCACACAGCATACCTCAACTTGGCAAAGGCTTTTGGCACAATTCCACATTCCGGCATTATCGATAAACTTAGCAAACTGAATGTAAACCCCTTTATTGTAAGATAGACTGCCAACTGACTCACAAACACACTATCAAAGTGGGTGACTCCACATCAACCAGCAGACCTGTTACCAGCGGGGTGCCACAGGGGTCAGTGCTGGGCCCTCAACTGTTTGGTATATACTCTTCAGAAGTTCAGGTCAAAACTAAAGGGTTGTGGTTGACCAAGTCTGCAGATGACTGCAAACATCACTGAATCCCCAAGTTATGCTAGTATACTCCAGGAGGGTCTCACACAGAACGATGACTGGTGTATTAGTCACACTGTCAAACTGAATGTAAAGAAATGCATCATCATTCCTTTTGGCACAAACAATGTCCCTTCATACTACTGAATCAATAATAATATCCTAAGTACCCACGAAGTGGTGAGGGGCTTGGGATCACAGGTTGACCGCAACCTTAACTTCAACCACCACATGTCTACTGTTGTAAGAGAAGCTTTCCACATAGCTCACTTGATTAGTAAAGGCCTTCACCTCAAGAGTAAACAAAGTTATAACCCCCCTATACTAGGCACTTATCCGGCCCATAATTGAGTATAATGCCTCAGTTGGTATGTACCATACTAAGCACCTACAGCAATTAGAGAGACCTCAGAGGTTTCTAACAAAGAAGATCACGGGCCTCCAGCATGTGCCTTACATGGACCAATTAAAATCCCTGTCACTATACTCTGTATCATACAGACTTGTTAGGTGAGACTTATGCCTGGCTTACAGAACAAGCCAACATCCAAACCTAATGAACTTACTGCATATCTATAAATCAATGGGTCTAGGGCTATCTATTCCATTGACTTCAATATGGCCTATGACTTAAACAGGACATGGAGGGGCAGATTTATCTCCCAGTGACTGCCACATCTTTGGAACAGGCTACCAATTCATGTGAAACAAAGCACCTCTATGACACTTTTCAAGACGAACCTGCTTAAGTGGATGGGGCACCATAAATTCTTACCAGGGATAGTGCCAACAACCATCCTGGACATGGGCAGTCATCATTAAATGCAATCTTTGGCACTGACTACAGCTTCTAAGGTATTACATTGGGTTGAAATTGTATTATGTTGGGTTGAAATGGCTAGGCTTAAAATGACACTGGGCCAATATTCTAATAATTGCCCTTTGATCTTGTGATCCTATGATCATATGCAATCTACTGTTAAACAGAGCCATAATAGTTGCAAAAGTGGTCGGAATCTAAATATGGCATGGGAAGATTACAATAAAGCATAAAACAGCATCCCGTATTCAATGATAATGGAGTGCTTGTAGATTTTTAGATACACCCTACACTGATCAGTTACATTGCTGTGACAAGGAACAGTAGAAAAACATGATATATCTCAGCTTTGACAAAGAACAAATTATTATCCCAGGGACAAACATTCAAAGAGGCATAATCCTGGCTGATTCTTTGTGACCTCAGATGTTTTGTCTTGCTCTTAACCCATTAAGTGTTTACTTAATAGATTACGCTACAGTTAAGATTTATCTCCAAGAAACCAAACTTGATCTTTTTGTGGATAATTTAAAATTGTAAAGTTCATGAGTATATGAAAGAAGAACTACAAATGGGTACAATTTTCTCAAATGATATAAGAATGTCATTAGGTCTTCATAAATGTGCAAAAGTAACATTTAAAAAAGGAAAGCTGTAGCGTTAAGAAAATATCAACCTGGGACAGTTATGGGACATAAAGGAATATCAGCAGAAGGGAGTAAATAAATATCTGAAAAACAGATGAGGGGTCAGCAATAAACTATGAACAAATGAGAGCAAAGCTTAGTAAGAAATATTTCATAGGACTAAATCTAATACTGAAAACTGCTCTGACATCTAGGAATAAAGTCCAAGCTGTAAATCAATTTCTTTTTCCACTTCTTATTGCTTGCGTGTAATTGACTTGTCTCAGAGGTTGCTGGATAAGTTGGTCAAGATACATGAAAAATACTTAATGCTTATCGAATGATATAAAAAACAGTGTATAGCATGATCATATACCCTTCAAGACTTTGAAGGAGGTACAGGCCTCCTTGAAATGATTACATTTCTGCAATCATGGGACTGCATACTTATTTACTTACCTCATGAAATCTAAACATAGAGAAATTTGTAACCATGATGAGAAAACTTTAAGATGAGAACATTGCTTAGTTTAGCAGAACCATTTATAGAAAAAAAAGTGAGAATGGAATTTAAACCAGAAGTAGACCAGAATCAGACAGCAACTGAAAGTGCCAGAAAAAAAACAAAGAATATAAAGAAAACGAAAGAAAAAAATGTAATGTCAACAACTATAGTGACACTTATAGAGAACTTCTGGAACAACCTCATGTTAACCAAGAGTTGATGCAGTAATGGTTAAGGAGAGCTGAGCTAAAACTAAAAGAAGTACAGCTAATAATGGTGCCCCAAGATAGTGGGCTGTGCATATGCTGGTTTATAAAGTGCAATGAAAAAGTGGGAGAAACAAACAAATGCAGGTTCTGTAAAACAGAACTGGAAGCATTCCCACATCATATTGCTGGGAGTGATAAACTCATGGCTGATGGTTTATATACTGAAAAGCACAATAATGTGGCAAGACTGTTGCACTGGAGATTGTGCAAACACTACAATATAGAAGTAGATGGGAAACATTGGAAACATGAGCACAAGGCATTATCAGTATGGATGTAGTTTATAGCACATGGGATTCTCCATTACCAACAATTCAAAAATAAATTTAAGACAAACAGGTATAACAGTCCAATACAGAAGGACATAAATAGACTTGATCAATGAAATTGCTACACCTAGCGCTTATAGTGTCATGTATGGACAGACACAAAATCATAAATTACCCCAATTTGCAAACAGAAATGAGAACAGTGTAAAAGAAAGATAGAAAGACTGTTCCAATTTTAGTAGAAGCAAAAGTATAATAAAATAGAATGTAAAATCATACGTAAATATGCTATGAATACATGTAACACCATATAATCTGCAGGAGAAGGTAATTCAGAGTACATTGCATGTGCTGAGTAGAGCATTCTTGGCTAACATCAAAGAGTGAAACAATACTATATCATGAACTTTATGTATGCCCTGATATAAGAATGGGGTCCATTCCTGTCAAGGTATATATAAAAATAAACAAAAAAAAACTGATCATTTGGAGAAATTAAACAAATTCCAAATGATGTATACAGTAGATATAAAAAGTTTACACACCCCTGTTAAAATGCCAGAATTTTGCGATATAAAAAATGAGACCACAATAAATCATTTCAAAACTTTTCCCACTTTTAATGTGAGAACTTTGTGGCTACCACTTTTAATGTGACCTATAACCTGTACAATTCAATTGAAAAACAAACAAATCTATTAGAAGAAAATATATAAAAAATAAAAAACGCACAATAAGCTGGTTGCATATGTGTGCACACCCTTAAACTAATACTTTGTTGAAGCACCTTTTGATTTAATTACAACATTCAGTCTTCTTGGGTAGGAGTCTATCAGCATGGCACATCTTGACTTGGCAATATTTGCCCACTCTTTGCACTCCAAATTTGTCTGATTGCGAGGGCATCTTTTGTGCACAGCCCTCTTCAGGTCACCCCACAGATTTTCTATTGGATTTAGGTCTGGGCTCTGGCTGGGCAATTCCAAAACTTTAATTTTCTTCTGGTGAAGCCATTCTTTTGTTGATTTGGATGTATGCTTGGGGTCAGTGTCATGCTGAAAGGTGAAATTCTTCTTCATCTTCAGCTTTCTAGCAGACACCTGAAGGTTTAGGGCCAAAAGTGACTGGTATTTGGTACTGTTCATAATTCCCTCCACCTTGACAAAAGCCCCAGTTCCAGCTGAAGAAAAGCAACCCCAAAGCATGATACTGCCACTACCATGCTTCACCATGGGGATGATGTTCTTTTGGTGATGCAAAATGTTGTTTTTGTGACAAACGTACCTTTTGGAATTGTGGCCAAAAGGTTCAACCTTGGTCTCATCAGACCATAATACATTTTCCCACATGCTTTTGGGAGACTTGATGTATTGTTTTGCAAATCTTAGCTGGGCCTAGATGTTTTTCTGTGTAAGAAAAAGCTTCTGTCTTGCAACCCTACCTCATAGTCCATCCATACGGAGAATACGGGAGATTGTTGTCACATGTAGTACACAACCAATACTTGCCAGAAATTCCTGTAGCCCCTTCAATGTTGCTGTAGGTCTCTTGGCAGCCTCCCTGACCAGTGTTCATCTTGTCTTATCATCAGTTTTGTAGGTACGTCCAGTTCTTTACAACATCACTGTTGTCCCATATTTTCTCCGCGTTTTGATGACTCTCTTCACTGTGTTCCATGGTATATCCAATGCTGTGGAAATTTTTTTTACCCTTCTCCTGACTGATACCTTTCAAAGATGAGATCCCTTTGATGCTTTGTAAGCTCTCTGTGAACCATGGCTTTTGCTGTAGCAGACAACTGAGTAAATGTCAGGAAAATCCTATTAGGACAGCTGAACTTTATTTGGGGTTAATCAGAGTCTCTTGATGGCCGGTGTGTACCCAAGAATATTGAATGCTGTAATTAAATCAAAAGTGCTTCAACAAAGTATTAGTTTAAGGTTGTGCACACAGAACAAAGTATTAGTTTAAAGTTGTGCACACTTATGCAACCAGTGTATTGTACATTTTTTACTTTTTCTATTTTTCCCCAACCAATTTGTTTGTTTTTTCAATTGAATTGCACAGGTTAGAGGTCACATTAAAGGTGGGAAAAATTTTGAAATGATTTATTGTGGTCTCATTTTTTATATCACATAAACCTGACATTTTAACAGGGGTGTGTAAACTTTTTATATCCACTGTATATCTCTGATTTTTTCTAGATCTCTCAAAGTCTTTGACACAGCATTCCATGAGAAACTTTTGACTCAAACGTCCTCTCTTGGCCTTTCCAAAGTTTTCTAACAACCCATCCAAAAGATATCACTCTTTCAAATGGCTCTCTTCTTTAATTTTCTCCTAGTTTAAATGAGCGTTCCTCAAGTCTCTATTCTCAGTCCACTGATCTTTAACATTTTCATCAATAACCTATACACCTCCTTTCAGCAGCCTTGCTTTATTCAATATGCAGATGACTCAACTCTCATTCAGTCCTCTGAAAACCCACTGCAATGGCAATCCATGACACAAAATGGCTTCAACTCAGTTGAACTGTGACTACATTAAAACCGACTTTTGCTTAATCCTTAAAAGACTAAACTGTCACTATTTTCCAAAGTCACATGTCAGTGCTAAAAGTAATGCCCATACTACCTTATTAAACAATACAGTTATTGAAGTAGTTACCCATACCAAATTGCTTGGAGTCACCATAGATGACAACTTAAAGTTTGATCTTCAGATACAAAACTGTATAAAGATAACTCATCAAAAGCTAGGTCTATATAAAGCAAAAAAAAAATCTTACTCTCAGTAAAATTACCCCAGATAACACTTATCTTTTATCAACATCTCTCTATGGCTCACCTATTTTGACTTACATCCAGATCTCTCTTAAACCACAACTTGAGCAATCATATAATAAGTTAGCTACATTTCCAGCTAACCCGCTACATAAAGCTCATCAATATTCTGCATTACATGCTATCAGCTGGTTAGAACTCCCATATCAACTAGCCCATACACTTCTATCTCATAGAATACTATATAACCCCTCTAACTGCCCTTGTATCCCCTCAGCACTTCATCACTATCTCCCAAATCATCCTCTGCACTCTCAAGACAAAAGACCTGTTTGAAATCTATAAACCAAAAAAAAAAAAAAAAAGTATGGGGTAAAGTTTATACGCACACTGCATATCCAAACTATGGAACTCTATCCCGAATTCAGTCAAAACTAAATCTACCTCTATGTACTTAAGTCCTGTCCCAAAGAATTTCCCACTACCTTGTGGTTATACCCATGCAGCTCATCTGTATGATCTATATTAGCAAACATGTTACATTCTTACTAACCTAACCTCGCATCATACTAGCTATACCTTCCAACACCTGCCCTCTCCCACTCGTATCTTTTTATTTTTATTTCCTAGCATAATACACTATACTTGTAATACTTTTGTATATACTTATTGTCATATTTAGTCATCATTTTTTATGCCTTTTCATGTTTACTTCACTGGTGTCTCCTCATGCTTTATTGTATCCTATGTATTCCACTATCAAACTGCACACACATATTATTTAAATTACATTTGTACTATTGTTTTATTTGATGTAATTTAACTCTCTGGAGCTTTTCTCCCCAGGCCTCTGCTGAAAATTGGTATTTATAACCCAGTTTGGCTTTCCTGCTCAGTAAATGTCAATCAGTAATCAATCTTCTTCTTCTGGCTTTTCCCAGTTAGGGGCCACCACAGTGGATCACCTGTCTGCTCATGATTGGCAGTGGAGTTGTACAGTGTTGAGTTGCCAGCCTGATGCCCAACCTTCCACGGAAGGCACACACACACACACACACACACACTCACACACACACACACACACACACACACACACACACACACACACACACACACACACACACACACACACACACACACACACACACACACACACACACACACACACACACACACACACACACACACACATGCCTAGGGCCAATTTATAGTGTCCAATCCACCTACAGCATGTCTTTGGGATATGGGAGGAAACCAGAGCACCCAGAGGAAACCCATGCGATCACAATGAGGACATGCAGACTCTGCACAGAAGGCAGCCCAGCCAAGGATCGAACCAGAGAACCTCTTGCTGTGAGGTGGAAACACAAACCGTTGCACCACCGCGGCCGCCCTGTCAATTAGTAAACAATGAATGAATGAATCAATGAATCAATCAATCAATCAATCAATCAATCATTCTTTCAAAGTTACTCCCTGAAATGTTTCTTTCCTTTAGGAATTAAAGAAGTATACTTACCTACCTAAAATCTAGTCAAAAGCCCAAGTACTGGCAGTTTGTTGCAACCAGCGTGGAATCTGTTTACATCAGCTTAATTCCCCACCTGGAGAGTAGAATCATATGTACACAATGATATTTGCATGTATGGCTGGAACGCTAGAGTTACTTAACTCAGTGCTATCTTTGTCTGTAGCTTACACTGTAAACAATATTTTTTTAATTTACCCTACTTGCTAGTATAAAATGGATAATGTTGACCCTTTTGAAAGGGTTGTATAACAGTTCTACATTTTTTTCACAGAATAATTGGCAAAAAATGCTCAACCAGTCCAATGACTGAATCTTGTCCCAGTAATACTAAGGTTTATTGTATCACTAACTATGAGCCCTTCCTCTCAATAATTCTGCCTTTGATGGAGCATTACAATTTAATCCTTGGTTTTCATCTCTAATCCACTGTTATTTTTTGGATGGCTACAACTTTTGCTCTTTCATTGCTAAATTGCAGAGCAAATGAGACAGCAGCTCATGTCTGTCAAAAGAAGAGACCAATAGCAGAGTGTATAACGAAGCCTGGGATCACTTTAAAAGCCAGTATTTCATACACTGGCATTAATCACTATGACAAGGAAGGCACTGTGAGCTGATCTTATCAGGTTTATTATGACTGCTCTGATGGAATAAGGTCACTGTTGCTACTGGCAGTCAAGTTGCTATTACCTTCCATTTTCAGGCTGCCATAAGTGCATTAAAGTAAAAGAGTGGAAGAGGAGGCAAGACAGCTCAGAGATCTGTATTTTTGAGCACTGCTGTCTATGACTGCTGTCATGTATAGTGAATTCTGAGCTCAAATTTGAGTGTCACTGCTATCAAATGGCTTTGTAGTGCTGCATACCTATCAGTAAAATGAATGCTACAAACATACAATTCTCAGTTTGATGTTTCAAGTTATTTTAGAGAGGCAGTTTGCTGTGAATAGTTGCAAGGCTCTGTGGCTCTTGGTAACACATGAGTTTCAGGAGTAGGATGCCTGCTAAAAATGTGTACTATTTATGTGTATACTTTTACAGTTTTAGGAAAGAAAATGTGCTGACCATTAGAAATGCAAGTTCTTTTATTGTTTTTTGTACTTTGTTGATTGGGTTTGCCGCTACTGAGCAAAAGTCAAGTACTGAGGGACCTGAGAATGCGCTCCATTTAAGTTTATGAAAATATTAGTTAGTTGCATTGCACATAAATTTGCAATTCTGTACTACAAAGAAAAAAGTGTGAAAGCTGTATAGATTTATATGCAAGACACAGTCAACCCAACATGTGACCATAACTGTTTTAGTAAATATAAAGTGTCATTTTCATGGCTGCTAATATATGCAGGAAAAACTGCTGATTCTTTGATAACTGTAATGCATGCCACACTTTGGCATTGTCATGTAACATCATAAGATTTATTTGGTTAACAGTGCAAGGCAAAATAAGACAGCTAGCAGGTAATGGATAGGTAGTGCAGGTTATAGATCGGTAGTTTCAGTAATAACAAGGGTACGAAATTTTTCTGACCTACATTACTAAATCACAGAAATCTTAAATAACTCCAGTGTTCTGTGCAGCATGCATGCAGATGTGTAGCTTGTAACAGTACAGTAATGTAGATTTATACAGGTGTGCAGCTGTTAGCACCACAGTTACCTGAATTGTATAAGTTGTGCCCTCAAGGATGGCAAATGTATACATTATACCCATCAGTGTGACTTTTTGCAAATACAAACTGTGATTACTATGACTTTGGACCCCCTGCTATGAATTTTGGTGGCTCACTCCTATCAGTTTAAAAGTAGAGAGGTTTAGAGGAATAACAGCTTACGGAGTTCATTAGGGATGTTACCAGGGCAGTGTCCAGGGTAGTGTTGGAGTTTGACTAAAAGATCAGTGTAGAAGTTTATCCTTGTCCCTAACAGTAACTAGCAGTCAGAAGAACAAAGCTTAACTTAATCCCTCTCCAAAAATGAAGCAGTAGACAGTCCATCCAGAACCCATTCTATGAATACTTATGTCAACACCCCGCCTCTCATGTAAAATAAATTCTAATTAATTGATTCATTACTTGCAGAGTTTTACATTACAAACAAGTCTTTCATGCAGGCGGTATTATACAGGCTCAGAGATGAGTTTTGACTACCCCGAAAGGGTGGGTGAAGGCAGAGTTAATATGTTTAAGTAAGCCACCCTGAAAAAAATACCTTAACAAGTTGTCGATTTCAAGTGCTTGTTATGGCACAGGTAAAATTCCGTGTCAACCAGGAAAATCTTTTTGGCAATCAGAGAAGTCACACCCAAATCTGTATGATCTGAGAAGTGAGAGAATCAGCATCTCCTTATGGAGGATATGTAGTGCTCACTGCTGTAATGTTTTCTTCAAAAATGGATGGCGCAGTGGTAGCGCTGTTGCCTCACAGCAAGAGGTTTTCCAGTTTGATTCTTGCCTTCTGTGCAGAGTCTGCATGTCCTCCTTGTGGTTGTGTAGGTTTCCTCTAGGTGATCTGGTTTCCTCCCACATTACAAAGACATACATCTGGTGCATTTCTCCCTGGGCCTCTGCTGAAAATTGTCTCTATTCTAAGTTGGCCTTTCCTGGTTAACAAATGTTAAATAAATAAATACCAGCAATGGTATATGAATCAGCTGTTACTAATACATGCAGATATGGAAAATATAATGCATTAAATTTATCTGGGATAACAGGTTCATCCTGGACTTAACTGGTTCATTAACTAGAGAAAGCACATATTCGTAAAAGTTTTTAGAAGTATATTGCTGGATTTGTCTTCAGATTTGCAGTTAAATAATTTTGGGGAACACTTTTCATCTGCACTCTAGAAACTCTGAAATCTTTTCATGCAATAGAATTTTCTGTGAAACAATCAAGGAAAATGATAAAAACAATTTTAAACAAAATGAAAAGATTTCCAGAATGGCAAGTATATATTTCTTATATAAGATCATTTACCAGCAATGCCACAACACAACATTGTCTACTTAAGTGATTTATTTAGACTCAAGAATTTGCAAGTGTAGGCTGAAACAATCCAACTCAGAATAACAATTTAAAAACATTCAGCAATACCTGGCCTTTATACCTAGTCCTAAACATACTAAAATTATATTTCTACATATAGATATTCTGTTCTTGAATTAAGATTTTAATTGACATGCATGAAATATTAATACACAAAAGTCAAAAATAATATTCTGAACTACTGTGTAGAAATTGTGCCCATGATACTTCATCCAGGCATCAGTTTTTACCCCTTTCTCTTTCCTTACAGAGTCTGAGTAAGGTAATTGAAAAAAAAAAAACAGATCTTCATCCAGCTTCATTAGCTAAAGTAACCTACTGCTTGCAGTTTCCTTACTAAAGTGAGGGGTGACAGCTATACTACAAGATGGAAAAAAGAGCATTGGGTGAAACTGGCCACATGATCCACAATTCCCAGAACCATACATGTGGCATACCACTGAATTTCCACATCCACATGAACAAGGTTTTGTTTCTAGAACTGCTGAGAAGTAAAATACATACCTTGGCTTTAAAGCAAAGTTCCTATCAACTTATTTGTATTAATGTAGAGAAAATTAGTTTCAGAAATGGGGAACACATGGAAGGGCTAGCGGAAAGAAAGAGCAGGATGGGGGATGGGAGACAAAATATTTTTTTTGGGGGGTGAGAGGTTCTCATTGTATTCTTTAAGAATCATAACAAGGGTAGAGGGGAAAGTAAGGGAGAGATGTGGGCAGAAAAGAGGGTATGGGGTGGCAGCAGGGTAGACAAGCACACAAAAGAACTGATTGAATTGGGAGGCAATGTCATTCTTATCATTATTTGGGAAGGTGGGGGCAGGGGTTGTTGTTTTACCAGGTTTTAAGAGGGAGTTGATAGTATGGCAACATTTTTGGGGGGGTTTTTTTGAGTGTTTGTTTTCGAGACTAAAGAAATAGTTTTGTTTATCTAGTTTGGTTTGTTTTTTGGCTAGATTCCTGAGTTGTTTATAGTTTTGCATGGTTTGGTTGGAATTGTCTTTTTTCCAAGTGTTCCAGGCCTTATCTCTAGATTTTTAGTAGGGCTCTTGTGCTCCTACTTAGCCATGGAGTGAAATTTGCTTTGACTCTTATTTTCCTATTAGGTGCGATTGAATTAAGAACATTGATAAACATTGTTGAAGTAGTCTACTGCTTGGTCTAGTACTAGGGTTAGTAGAGGTTTCCAATTGCATTGTTTTAAGATGTCATTTATATCATGTTGGTTTAAACTGTGGTCATCCCTGATCTGTCTGTAGATGATGTGCTTTGAGATAATGGTACATTTCCTTAGAAGGAAAGTGGGGTGATGGTCACTTAGTCCACCTGGAAGGCATCCTGCCTGGTAGTTTTGTTTGGGGTTGTTCACTAATGTCCAATCAATTATGGATTGTTTTTGGGATTTTTTATCTATTCTGGTGGGTTCATGAATAAGTTGAGTAAATCCATAAAGGATGATTTGATAGTCAATATCATGTCACCAAGGCCTGGTCAGGGCTTCATCCCTCTATGTCATGGAGCTGGGCTTGGTTTATCTGTTTCAAATGATGCATCGGTTACCCTGGTATATGAGAAAAAAATTCTTTACATCCAAGTATGTTTAATAATTGTGGATGTATTTCATATTTACCATTTCTCTGCAGTTATTATAAAGACAGTTTGAAATGAAGTTTAATTGAATTCAACCCATTGAAATCTATAGCACTGGCTGCACTGTGTTCAGTTTCAAACATGAAGTACTATTTGTGCAGTCTGCATTGTCTCAGTTCTACCTACAGAGTAACAATGACAGACCGATGACAGTGCTTCTCATAAAACGTGACATGGCAGCTATTTCACAACATTCAGTGCTGCAGCTGAGAACTTCTAAGTGTATGTGATATTTAAATTAAACATACAGGCAAAGAGCTATGTCACTTGTTCATTTTAAAATATTTTTCTTGCCTTTAATGTTAGTATGATTTATAACAAAAGTGATGAAATGTTCATCCTCCCAGCACAAAGGGGTTTCACAACTCATTAACTGAGTGTTGGCAGCTATAAATGAGTTGATGGAACATAATCTCCTGGATCCTTATCAGTTTGTTTGTTTGAGCTCACCATAGCACCGAGACTGCCTTACATCGAGTAGCAGATAAATTACCTTGTTATGACAAGAGAGCAGTGTCAATGCATAATGATGGTCCTTTATCATCACTGTCAGGGGTTTACTCTCTCAGTTATAATACCCCAATTATGTCTTTATCTCACTGGTGTCTCTCCAATATTATGCCAAAACAGTTTGCTTTCTTCCTTTTTTGAAGTACGTAGGTGATGGTGTTTGGTTTAAATGATACTTCTTAAGCCCTGGAGTGTGGAGTTCTTCAGGGATCAATCTGCTATTTATAACCCTGCCCCAAGGAGATATCATTGCAGGGGAGTTCTGCATAATCACTGATGTACAAATGATGCACACCATTAACCCTCCTTCCCAAACCAGAGTATGATGACTTCATAGTCGTTCAATGATTTGGATATTGTCTATAAGTGGCCATTCATAACTGGTTGAAACTCAACCTGCCCATACTTGAGGTTTTGGCTGTTTATGCCACACTTCAGGAATCTTCAGTATCATATCTGCACTTTATGTTAATTACTGTGGTGAAAAGCTGGAACTTTATCTAATATATGGGATCTTGATATGATTTCTGATGACTGGTCTCAGTTTCTTCACATTTTGGCCATGACATATCCCTATGCTAGGGTTTTCTGACACTTAGGTTGACCAGTTACAGCTTGTCCAGCACCCCATAGCATGATTCTTTGCTGTCCCTTCTAATTGTCATCATATTAATCCCATGCAGCAGGGGTGTGACTAGTTACCTATGTCATCTCAGATATTATTTAAGATGTTGGTGCTAATATTTTTGAGCCCGTGATTCTTTAAACAAGAAATATCTGACAACTCCCTATCGTATAACAGGAACACTGCATGTAGCCAATCAGTGCCATCTAATGCTTTCAAATGGGTCCGTGTCAGACTCTCGAAGTCTGACAATATCGAACATATTGTCGACACAAGATTACTGAAAGCTCACATCGAAAGTTTAAACAGAAATCTCCATAAGGAGAGATTTCCGTTTACTTCAATGTTATGCAATCTCGGAGTTGGTATATTTAAGTAGCGGGGGTGTGGGGAGTGCAGGGGGGCTTTCCCCCCTGTGCAAACACTTTAGTTTAATTTTTTTGTTTTAGTTATTTTTTATAACTGTTCAATGGTTTAATAGTTCGATGCATAAAGTTTGATTTTTATGCATTCGAAGTTTTAAACCTTCGAGCTTATAATATAGACTCCTTTCAAATATACAGCTCAGGATCTGTGGCATTTGTTTTTTTTTCCTTCAAGTTTCACTTAAAGAGGTCCTTAACATGTGTTTGTTTGACCTTGCTTGGATGACACGACTGCACATACTTATTATTATTTTGGCTCATTCTGTGCACTCATATTCTTATCTTACAATCTGCTTTTGTATTAGTTAATTAATTGTCTATTTCCTACTTCTACTGTGCATAGAGTATTAAACAAATTAATTAATCAGAATGTGAATATGCATTATAGTCATTGTGACCACTACCTATTGTTTGCAATGAGCACAATGCAGCATGGTCGCAGTTTGACGCAGGCATCTTTACTTACACTCCTCTTACTCCTTTTGCATTGCTTAGTATTAAATCTAAGGCTGTGCTGGTAGGGTAAAGGGATAAAGTGCTGATTGTTGTCAGGGCTACCAAAGACTGATTATCAGCTGTTGTATTTGATGGCACAGACAATAGAGGATAGTTATGCCCATTCTCATGGTTGAAGGAATGCATGTGCCCGGTGGCACACGTGTCGGCTGGCTTTCCTTGATGGAAACTGGAGAAGCTACTATGTAGTGCTTTTTCTGAGTGAGCAGCTATTGCTTTGACACCAGCCCCTTGCAGAAGTGAGATGTATTGCAGCTCTGATAGCCAAATGACAACTTACAGCTGCTTTAATGATGGCCCCTACTAGTCATGCCTCAAATCAGTGATGGATAATGACTGGGCCAATTACCCAGGAGATCAGGACACAGTGTCAGCAAACTGCGACAAAAATGTGACTAGTATTGTGTATAAGGACATGATTTTCAGTGTAGTAATGTACAAGCTAGCTGCATGATTCCATCCAGTAATTTTCACAGTTTGCAGTCAGTAATGTAATATCCTAGTCTGTGAGCAACATATTCAAATCAGACACAATTGTGTTTTTTTTTTTCTCTTTCCTCACTTTCTTTCTGAATATGACCTACCCACTTTCCTTCTTCTGTGTATCAGATCCTGTAAGGCACATTTACACAAACTTTCCCATTTCTAATTTTTGTTTTATTTATTTATTAATTCATTAATACATTTATTTACATTTTGATTATTGGGTTATCCATTGGGTTGAGGCCTAATTTCAGTGGAGTAGATGGAGAAAAAGTCCACATTAGAAACCATTATAATATAGTAGAATACCATTATGAAATGCAATCTTCTGTGCGGGCAAATACTGTTAAAGCAGCAAGTGCTGGCAACAGTCCAGGTGCAGCTAAGCAATGTTACCTGTAAAGCATAATAATTAATTGGAAATCCTTACCTTTTATTTTACATGATCAGGAAAAAAAATCTTATGCATGATAGATATAACAATGTTAGGATATAGGCAAAGCCTGGAAAGGCAGTTTGTTGGTATTAGGAGCTAGTACATTCAAGATAACAACACAACATAATAAATAGCCCCCGGGATTCATGAAGCTCGGCGCAAGGCCGGCGTAAGGGCTGCGCCGGCGGTGCAGTGAATAGCCGGCGTAGTAGCGCCATATGCATATTAATGAGAGTGCGCCGCAACCACAGACACGTGCGTAGTGTACGTGAGCGAGCCCAAGTAGGATGCGTCCGGAGGCGTGTCTAAGCCGGCATGCGGTGAGCAACCTAATGTGCTGACTGCCACGGTCCGCCCATAATAGTAATGGCAGCAGCCAGGGCCCGTGCAGAATGAAACGCACGTAGAGTATGCAACATAGTACCCGTCCCAACTAAACGGAGAAGCAAATACAACCCACGAAGGCTTAAGTGTACCCGTCCAAGGAGCAAAGGATACGCATGAGACCGCGTTTGTCCCGCAATGCACCGTCAGTGGTTATACTCAGCGCGCTGCACCGACATAGGAGTAGCGACTAAGGTAACCACCTGTCCCACTTTGCGAGGGGCAGTCCCTCTATGGGCAGTTGTGTCCCGAAAAAAAATATTACAAATGGCAAATGTGCTAAGATTGTAGGACATAATGATATCCCGTATTTAATGTAATGGTTGCATGAATTGGTTATGTCTGTAACTGAAATACCTAAATGTCACAAGAAACAGAATAAGCAACCAAACTGCCACAACAATAAGCTTTTATTTAGGCAAACAAGTGAAGTTCTATGCTATATAGTGACCGTGTGTATGTGTCGGCCCGTAAAATCAGATGTGAGTCCCGGAAATATCCCACCTTGGCAACTGGAAAAGGTGGCAACCCCAGTAGCGACATGGGCATGGTCACCAGGGTTACCAGCTGTCCCAATGTGCCATGGACAGTCCCTCATTGGACAGTTGTGTACCTGCAAAAATCGAAAAAATGGAAAATGACCTGAGATTCCCTGCCAAAAATATTCCCGCAATATACATGTAATAGTAGCATAAAACATATAATTTGTATATGAAACACATACATGGCATAAGAAACTGAATAAGGAACCCAAATGCTAACAGAATAAGCATATAGTATGGCAAACAAGTGAAGTTCTGTCAACTCCACTTGCCGTGGGTATGTGTTGTCCTGCAAAATCCGAAGTTTCCACAAAACATGTCCCACTATGGGCATTGGAAAAGGTGCCAACCATAATGGTCACAAGCAGTAGTGAGAGTACATAGCCGGGTAGCTGTGTTGACATAACAACAGGAAGGAACCAAGATACCTTAAACACAGGCAAACATGTGCATAGCAACATATCCCACACCCAGCAACGTCTCTGTCACATACACTGGATGGCGTATGTTGAAGTGTAATATCCAGAAGCAGAACCCATGCATTCAGATGTAATACACAATAGCCTCATTGTAGCATGTAAGTCCCACCCATGTACACCTGTGCACCCAAACCTGCTAGCATCCGTGTGCAGCTATACACCTACACACAATGTGCATACCTGAAATGTGGTAAGATGTTTGTGTTAGGCAGTGCCACGCGGGCAAATACGTACCCCACATGTCACCAACCCACCTCAGGTACAGATATGGAAATGGCTGCATGTGAATGTGTCTGCAGAATGTGTACATCCCGCATGTGGTATGTACCCGTCCAAACCATATAGGTTTGCATACGACACGGTGCACATAACTGTACACATGTGGACAAGTTGGGTTGTTGAACCACCGCATCGATGATTAGCTATGCAGAGAAGTCGAACACATATAGCGGAACACGTGCCTACCAAACAGGACGTCCTAACAGGGTGCTACAGGCAAAGAAGGGGAAGGTGGGACATCACATGTGGAGAGTAGCGTTGCCGGACGACCAAATACACACGGTCAAGGTAAAGGATGGAACAACATGCATATGGCCGGATGGATGTTGTTCAAAAAATATATATAGAAACACATATGAAGTGCCAGTTTAGACTCGAAATACTATATAATGCATTGAATTGTACCGTACAATATGGCAGTAGAACTGATCATGCATGTAATTGGTGAAGCTAAGCTGTAGTGTGATGGAATTCTGACCCTGGCAGTAACCAGTACAGCAGGCTTATGTCTCTCAGCATTAATTATCTGCTGGGTTACAGAAAAATAAATGTATGTACATGCATAACATCACCTTCCCCTGAGGAGGATGGCCTTGTGAGCTCTATCGAAGATAAGAGTACAACTCCTTACCAGAGAGACAAAGCAACGTATTAAGAAATGAACTGACTACTGTATCGGAACAGTCCAGGGTCCTTGAAACAGCTACAATCACAGAAGGACACTGTAATTGACCAGGTGCCTTGCAAGGCTGTGTTATTCTCATGGGAAAACATTTTAAAAGCACGACCTCAGCACCCACGTATGTATAGACTATTGCGGACCATAGTGATGGAAATGCCCTGTGACCGACCACGTCAGTAAGGTGGGCAAAAGCTGATTGTAAACACTATATAAAGAAATTGCTTACTGTATAGAGTCAGACAAAACTCTCATACTTGGACTGTATATTATTTTGCCTGCCTATGTACACTACTAAAACGTTGCGAACCCGAGCCTCCTGTGTTATTGACTGTCACTTAGAAAAGCCTACTGATAACTACAGTCTGGTTTTAACAACTTATTTGACATTGTGATCCTTCTTAGCCGGAATTCCCTTGGTAAGCTACAGGTCAGAGTGCATGGGTGGTTAGACATCTGCGCAGGAGAATTTGCCTAAATGGTTCTTCTTGAATGAAAAGACCTCCGACTGAATTGTTGTGTGTAAAGAGGCTGTCTACTGTCTGATCTGTGGCTGAAAAGCGGAAAACTGGATCCCAAGAAGAAAACGTGCACTCATAAACAGGAGGCTCAGGTAAGGAGGGTTTGCCTCTTTGTGTCTATTGTAGATCAGGGACCAGACTACATTGTATTTCTGTTAACAGTTGTGATAGCAGGTCGAAGACCAATCCAAATAGTGTTAAATCTGGACATAGGTCAGGGGAACACAGAGTAGAGTAAATAGTCATTGTAGACACTACAGTGGATACAGGGAAGGAGATACCACGTGGTACGAGAGAAGGGTACGTAACAGTCGTGTAGAGGATATGGGAGATTAGTGAACAAACACATCATGTGATCCGCGTTTGACGGGTGACGTGAAGTATATGCAATCGCAGAGAGCACATAATGTGAGATATTCTGCAAAATGGGGTAATAAATATGACATTGATGGTATATTAGACAAAATATAGTTACTGAAACATTGTAATCTCTGAAAATGTGATGCACATGTTCTAGGGTAACCACCTGTCCCACCCTGTGAGGGACAGTCCCTCTTTGGCCAGTTGTGTCCTGCAAACAAACCGAACAAATGGCAAATGTCCTGATATCTCAGGACAAAGATTTCCCAGATATCGTTTCAAATGGTAGCATAAAACAGTAATTTTGTATCTGGAACAACAAAATATCATAATAAACAGAATAAGCAACTGAAATGCTACAAGAATTGGTAGCTCTCCTGGCAAAAGTGAAATCCTGTCCTATGTACTGGCCGTGGGTATGTTTTTTCCTGGCAAATTACACGTTCCGAACACTAATGTCCCACATTGTGCATTTGAAAAGGTGGCAGCCCTAAGATGTGCAGGCGACAAAACAGCGACAATTGGGTATCCGTCAAGCACATAGGTGGATTGAGGTAGTGAACCGAAGGGAACAGAACACTACAAATGCGAAAGCATCATACGTACACAGAGAAGATCATAATACAGTAGTAGCGACAGCCCCCCCACCCCCTTACCACCTCCGATACCACATCCAGGATATGAAGCGGGAGGGCAGGCTAGTCCCCACACATTATCCTATGGCAACAGAGGTATCACAACGACCAAATGTAACAGAAGCTATTGAAACCACATCCCGAACTCGTAACATACCTAGGGACACTCGAGTAAGAAGACAGTCACTAGAACAGAGTGAGGATATCTGTCAATTAATTGAAGTACCGAACCGTCATGCAAGACAGGAAGGCCAGGACCCAACCCCCGTAGTGTATAGACCGTGGACACCAGAAGATATCTGTAAAGTCACAGAGGGAATTCCCATCTACAAAGTAATCGCTATTCACCATGCAATACCCTGTATCTTCTGATCGGAAAACAAAGGGGAATGGCGGATGGTACAGGATTTACAAGCTGTAAATCATGTAATAATACCTAGGGTACCGATGGTGCCAGACCCACACACAATATTGAATGCTATGAACACGCCACAGAAGTATCTTACCGTGGTACATATAAGCTATGCTTCCTTTGCAATACCTATACATCCAGATAGTCCGTATTGCTTTGCATTTACATTCAGGGTAACAGATACAGCCATACCCGGCTATCGAGGGATACTGTGAAAGTACAACGATATTCCCACAGGAGATGGCTAGCTACATTCCGGTGTTTACTCCACCCGGGGCCAGTCAAGTTCTACTTTATGTGGATGATATTCTGCTTGCGGCCCCTACCCAGCAGCAATGTATGGAAGATACAATAGCATTATTGAGATATTCAGCAGAACAGGGACATAAAGTAAGCAAGCATAAATTGCAACTACAGAGAATACAGGTCAAGTACCTGGGATATGTGGTATCCAAGTACGGTAGAACATTACATGACGATAGGAAGGTAGCAATTTCACAAGCACCCAAGCCAACTACCAAGAAGGGAATGAAGTCCTTTCTGGGCCGACTAACATTTGTCAAAGCTGGTTACCAAACAATGCTTTGGAATCCGCTGTATTGTCTGCCTTAATCTTTAATACACCTATGGCAGCACAACACATACTACACTGGATTACAGTAGCAGAAACAACTTTCTGCAGACTAAAACGATTGATAGCTTCAACATCTGTATTAGGTCTCGAATAATCATAACACATGTTGTCAGACTGTAGATTGTAAGCGGAGATATATGACGTCAGTCTTGATGCAACAGCATGGAAGTAAGCAACGCTCCATAGCTTACTACTCATTGCAGTTGGACACTGTGGCATGGTCAGTGCCACATTGTGTACAGGCAGTTGTTGTAGCACCCATGGCCAGTACAGGCCCCGGCCTTAATGTTATTATACCACCCTCTCACTGTGAGAATGTCTCATGCAGTTGCGATCATTCTGCTGCAAGAGAAGATAGCATTCCTGACCCGTGCTAGACATTTGTCTTGTTTGACCATACCACTGAGTCAACTTCATATGGTGATTGAACGTTGTACAACATTAAACCTATCAACGTCACGTCCGACACCTGTGTATGGCACACCACACAGTTGCCTATAGGAAATGGATGAAATAACTACACACAGACATGATATCACTGATATACCCTTAGATGATGCAGAGGTGACAGTTAATGTGTACGGATCATGTAGACAGAGTCCTACAGGAACGAATCAAGTAGGTTATGCAGTAGTTATTGATAATGAGATTGTAGACGCCCAACCCCTGCAGCATAACGTGTCTGCTCAAGCAGCAGAATAGATAGCCTTAACACGTGCTTGTACTGTAGCAAAAAACTGATGTGTGGACATTTATCCCGATAGTCAGTATGTTGTCTGTACAGTGCATGTTTATGAGCAGCAGTGGAAGAATAGGGGAATGATAACATCCACGGTAAACCGATTAATCATGCGCAATTGATCTTGAATGCATTAGATTCCATTCAGTTACCCACTAAAGTAGCTAATTGTAAATGTGCAGGTCATAGAAAGCAACAGGATAACAGTAGGAAAGGTAAGGCATGAGCTCATGCAGCTGCAAAACAAGCAGCCTCACAGTTGGAAAGTGTTTGTTTGAATGAGGAATGACAATCCTCAGACATTCTAAATGTAGAAATGTTACAAACAATGCAAACATCAACTACGAAAGCAGAAAAGCCGACGTGGGTATGACGAGGAGCAATCCTTGAAGACGGACTGCACATATCCACAGTGAGAAAGCCAATATTAACGTCTAATGTAGTCAGATATGCGGCTTTGTGGAGCCATGGGTAGAGCCATGTCTCAACAGGGGGGATGGTACATTTGGTTAACAGAATACTCCTAACATACGGAATTAGGAACCACATACAAACATCATGAGCAGCGTGTCACATTTGCAGTAGATATCATGCACAGGGAGCATTTAAACCGAAGGGAGTGAGTTTACCTACACCACCATAACCGTTCCGTACTATTTGTATGGAGTTCATACATCTGACTAAATGTGAAGGGAAGAAATACTGTTTAGTGATTACACATATATATAATCAAAATGGGTAGAAGCATTCCCAACCATGAATCCGGATGCAGCAGCAGTGGCAAAGGTGCCAGTAAAATAAAGTATCCCTAGATCTGGCATACTGTAAAGAAGCTACAGTGACAATAAAACACATTTAGTGAACCAGACAATCACGCAACCTGGGGGATTATTTTGTATTTCCATGAATGTAAATTGCATGTACAACCCACAGTCAGCATGACTGCTGGCGTGGTACAATGGGATCCCGAGAAATAAGTAGAGGAAGTTGGTGGGTGACACCCAGATGAGTTACATTTGCTGTCTACCTCTAGCATTGCTGAGCATGACAACAGTTCCAAATGTAAAGTGTTGCACCCACTTCGAAGTAGTATGTGGAATGGCATATCATGTGCCAGAGTGGAAAGCTGTCATGCCTGCAGAACCGGAGGTCGATGGCTCATTAGCAGGTGACATGAGAGGATTGTTAACCAATAACACTGTTTTGCAGTTAAAGTCTTTTACAGATAAAGAGCAAGTGAAGCCGGACGCATAGCTGACACCAGTATCCTGTGTGTATGTCACTGTTATCCAAAGAAGATAATTGGCAAGTGGAAAGTGTGAAGGTCTGTACCAGGTACTGTTGGCAATGCCTACTGCAGTAAAGTATGCAGAGAGGTCGTCCTGGGTTCACCTCACAGTTTTCAAACCGGTAAAGGATATCAAGTCTGATCTACATCTTGTAGCTGATATACCATAGAGCCTGAATCACCCGGGCCAGACTGTATAACAATACAAAGCAACCCCAAAGACATTTGGTTTACTGTCATAATGATTATACACCTATTAACCATGTTTGTGTTTACTTTACATTTGCTGGGACCTTACCTGCATATAACTACACGGATACAAATAGTGATACGTGATGAACTGGCCACAGAGTGTCTTCCACACTTCAACAAATACCTAGGCATGACAAGTGTGCATGTACAGACTATGAACATTTTAAATTGCTGTGTTTGTACTGCCATACCTACATCATATGGAGGACTTCCGATGTATGGTGTCCCCTTGGGGATAGATTGAGACTTGTGAATATTTACACTTTGATACAGGTTCTGTGAGATCACAGGACAAAGTGGCACTGTACTTACCTGTTACACAAAAAGTAATTGTATGTTGTCATAAACATGATACAGTTCAAGTTGGTGGGAGTATTTGTAACATAACTGTGTCTTACAAATGTCATATAACAGCCAAAGATCACAGTACTACTTGTAGCACCATTCATTATCTGTATTGAAGCTTCATGAGAACAACGTGGAAGGATGTGCAGAAACATCCTGAATTGTATAAACAGTCCTCTGTTATAGACAGGAAGATGTTACATGCAGAGGTAACCCGCATCAGTAGTAAAGTAGAATATTGTTATGTTGTTTGTGGGAAAAAGCATATCAATGGTTACCAGAGAATTGGTCCGCAGTTGTTATTTGGGTTATCTGGCTCCAGTCACATGACATACTGCACAATTGCCTCTGGGTGCAAGGAACTATAACACATATAGCTCGAAGAACTGGGAACACAGTCGAGAAACCTACTAATCCAGTGGGTGAAATGGAAGCTGTTCTGACATTCCAGTCTTCTGCAAGAGATAAAGGAATATCGATTCATATGGACTTGAGTGACAGCGTCATAACCTGGGCTGGAACACTCCCAGCTTGTGGAGTAGTGAAATCAATCAGGGAACAGAGGAAGTTGTCAAAACCTGTTGGAGGAATGATGAATGTGACTTTCCGCTCTTGAACTTGTGACTGATGAACTGGATGCAATGAGAACTGTTGTGTCACAAAATGTAATAGCGCACGACTGCACCCTGCCGGCGAGAATTGGTACGTGCGCGCTTATTAAAGAAGATTGCTGTTTCCAAGTACCACATAAAAAGACCAAAATCAATGCCCACCTAGAGGTAATACAGCAGGTGTCATCCATGGTGAAACCAGGCCCAAACCCACTGACGAACCATTTCCACAAACCATTTGGTGGATGGAGTTCAGTCATACTGAATATCATGATTGCCATTTGTGTTGTTCTGCTCATATTGGGAGCATGTGTCTATTGCGGGATACTTTGCATGTAAGTATTAGTCAGGGACTCTGTCGACGTATCTGTACCCGAGACTATGTATCAAGACCTGTAGTGGTATTTGTCAATACAAAATGCAATCCTTCTTGAAATGTACAACAAATTACTTGCCTAGTTAAACGTTCCAGAGAGGAAGAGGCTAGGGAATGAAATAATGTTGTATATGTTTCTGGATAGAATAGAAGCAATCAAAGGAGGGAGAATGTTAGCAAAATACATATTTAAACATATATATGACGTGCTACTTTAGAAGCAAATAGTGTATAATGCATATTATTCTATCTTACAATATGGCAGTAGAGCTTATCATGCATGTAATTGCCTGTAGTGTAGCTGCAGTGTGATTGACCCTGACCCTGGCAGTAACCAGTGCAGCAGGTGTATGTCATTCAGCATTAGTCATCTGCTCGGTTAGAGAATAATAAATGTATGTACAGGTATATCTGTCATCCTTCCACTGAGGAGGATGGGCTTGTGAGCTCTATCTAACACAGAGTACAGCTGCTCACCAGAGACAAAGGAACCTAGTAGGAAATGGAGTGACGACGGATCTGAACAGTGTTGGAACCGTGACAGAGCAGAATTTGCAGTACATTCTAATTGACTATGTGGCTTGCAAGGCTGTGCTATCCTCATGGGAAAACATTTAATAAGCATTACCTTAGCACTGTTGTAGGAATACAATATTGTGGACTATAGTGATGTAAATGCCCTGTGACTGACCACATCATTAATGTGTGCAAAAGATGATAATATACACAATGCTCATACAGCTGTAACATGTATAGAGTAAAACAAAAGTCTAAACTTGTACTGCATAGTTCTTTGCCTCCTGCTGCACAGTAGTAAAACGTTATTAATCTCAGCTTCCTGTGTTATTGACTGTCAGTTTGAAAAGACGAATGAGTGTTACAGTTTGATTTAAACAACGTAATTGACAGATGTGTATGTTCTAGCATGGGAATAGGTCAAGCCAACCATCACAATGTCCATGTGTACCACATACAAACAGCCAGTAACACGCAATAGTAGTGCATGAAGGCATACACGACTGTGGGAATAGTACAGGACATATGGCACAGGCCAAGTGCAGATGCATGACACAAACCCCAGGATGGGTGTCCCTGCAAAGAGGAACATGTGCCAACCACACATCCCACAGATGTACCGGCAATAAAAACACATGGCAAACACACAGAAACACTACCGTCCAACACACGACTGCAACGGAGCCTGGTCAGACACCAACATGAAGCATGCACAAACAGGGACTTGTGTAATGTTTGCCTTAACACCCCCCCCATAGGCCAAAGAAGAATAGAATGGACATATGCATGTAATGTTGTGAAGGATGTGTGGTAGTCCTCAGTATCACAGTGTTAGGGACACAGATACACTGTCATCAACTGTGACGTATGTGCACTGTACACAGCATACCTGCATGTAATACAGAGGACAATCATGTGCCACAGAAATATACACTGGAGAAAGAGGATAGGGGATAGACAAGTGTAAATGTGACAAACTATGAATATAGGTTCATACGTCCATAGGTACAGGGTAGGCCATCGTCCCAGGTTCAGCCATAACACTACACCATAGTTAGGATGACTTTGCCAACCTTCTGTGCTTCAGATAAAATACTCATGATATTGCTGTACCTCCGTCAAGCAGTGATAATGATGTAATCCCTGGCCTATACCTGCAATTCTCCATCCAATGGACAACATACCCGTGAACAAGGCTAGGAAGGATCTCTGTCTCACATGTACTGTGATGTAGATCCACAGCATTGTGAGTGTCTGGGTGATATATGTGTCACTCAAACACATCCCATTAATGACCGTGACAAGGTTCATGTCACCTGCCCTAGTGGTTCTGAGGGATTCAGATACAGTAGGTGAAGCATACACATGACATATGGGTTGACATGGCCTCGTATGTCAGGCACAGGTCAACACTAAACAGCAGGTATGTGACTTAATGGGGCAGGGTCCTACAAGTGGGGCAGCATTACACAAAATGATGTCATCCTGCATCTGTACGACAATTAACCTATGAGGGCTTCCCAGCTGCTGTAGGTGTATGGTCAGATATAGTCTGAATGGGGCAATGTAGTAAATCATAGGTGTAACACGTAATGGGTACAAGGAGACAATGACCTAGCCTGATGTAGATGTGAATCCCTGCACAAACAGGTGGGCAATGTAGAAGTCCCACAGAACCACGATAGCAACGTGTGTGTTGAACGAATGGTGACCGACAAACTCTGTCCCCTGATCCCTGGTAATCACCCCTGTGCTCAGTGGACAGCCACCTATATGCTGGACAGGGGTGACCTAGTACTTCTCGACAGGTATGATGTTGCATTACTTAGCATTTAGCTGTGGGACATGTCCCTGACAGCAGATATGCATATCTGGGAGGCCCCTTCGAAGGATATCTGTGTCAGATGTCCGTCCCACTATGGCACCTGTTTTGCAGTCATCTACAAACAATGTTGCCCATAACACCCCTGTGTGTGCCTGTACCGTGGAAATGTAGATGTATGTCAGGAGTGAACCCACGGAAGGGCCCCATGGGACACCACTTGCAACAGGCAGTAGGTCTGACATGCTGCCAGCAACTATGACCGTGTGGGTTGTGTCACGTAGACAGTTTACAACACATTCTGTGATGTACGTGTTCACATCCCAGCCAATGGGTTTATCAACGATACCTGAGGGGGGTAATGTGATGAAGGCCTTTGCCAGGTCAAGGTAGGCTGTATGGACTGCAAGGCCCCCATCAATGGCCTCAGTGACTGTCCCGAAAATGTCAGCCATGCTTTAAAGGCATGAACGGCCCCTGAACAAGACAAACCGTGTTGGATGCAAAGTATGTATGTCCCCTATGCGTTCATGTACGAGCCGCAGTATGATCCCTCCCCATGTCTTTGCAGATAGGTCTCCTCATGGTAATGGGACAGTAATAACCAGGCTCAGTGGAGGCATTGGCCCTGTGACGTAGGACTACAGTTGCCATGCGACACAACTTGGGTACGTTAGCTGAGGTGAGGCTACAAAGAAATAGCTGTCCTAACTGTGGGTCTAATTCCTCAATGAGATAGTGGAGTACACAGTCGGGTCACCAGCTGGTCTCATGGATGCTATGTCCACTACCCTGGAGAGAGCATGTCCTACCCATGTGTCACAGAACATTTGGTGACCACAAACCGCTGGTACAGACATCTCCTCATGTGTGTGGGAGGGTGTGGAGATGTCCTCACTGGACTTGTCAGCCCGTATGTTGGCAATGTGTGTATGTTGAGTAAACTCCACCTCTTTGTGAACCCAGTCAGAGCATATGTGGGAGTGACCTCCCAGGTGTTGAGCATAGCAACTGAAGGTGGTATGATTGTCAGCCAGGTCCATGTAGGTATATCTGTGGAATGTGCCCTGGACCATGGCATGACAGTGTGTAACTCTACACATATGATGTCCAAGGGTGTCATACCTCACAAGGAGTCTACTCCACCTTGTAGTAGCCACCTCCTCGTGTTGTACAGCCTGTGTATGGCTGGGGTACACCACACTGGATGCTTGGCATTGGTACAATGAACTACAGTTGGGTAAGTGAATGCCTGGTTCATGCAGTCCTGTAGGTACTGGTAGATGGCAAATGTGATTGATGCAGTGGCTGCAGTACTGTCGACCACTGGCTCAGGGTCCTTAAAGGAGACCACAGTAGTGTGCAGAATTGTGAAGTCTGCCTCTGAGCAAGCAATGTGTATGGTAACTGGCAACACTCACAGCAACGGATGCCAATAGCAGAAGCCAATGTCCAAATAACGTAGATTAACTTCTGCATGACAATATGTCTTATCATACATGTATTGACACGTGTCTGCTAATTACAATTGCAAATGGCCGGTAAGACTGGCCTAAAGTTCCCGTGATTTACACAGTCTGGAGGTGTTGTTCCGATAATAAAGTGGCAATACCTCCCAATCGTGACCTCTGGGTATTAAAGTGTTTGTTAACCTGCAACATTGGATGTACACCATTGGGATCTGGTGTCGGAAAACATGGTTCCTGTAGCACTACACAGTATGGGTAGTCAAGCAGACATCCGCGATTGTTGAACACACAGCATCAGTGAAACCCACTGCTCACAAGGACACAGTCCGACAAGCTCTACACTTTACATATGCGCAGTGGTGTCCATTGTAGGACCCAAAAATTTGTCTAAAGGACAGCGTGCCGCCTTATTTCATCACCTACGTGAACTCATTGTCGTCACCACGTCACAGGTACACATATGCACAGCCAGCGTGTTTTATGTTGATGATAGCTGTCCATGAAAAGCAGCACATATGCACAGAAATACCCAGGGTACTGGTCCATAGAACTGCGTCCACATCACAGTCCCGCACACATGAAGGATGTGTAATGGGTACTGTCGATTGTTGCAGTCAAGGGATTCTGGGTATGTAGACTCTGGGCTCGGTGTTGTTTCGCAGGCAACCTTTGTCCGCCCGTGGG
>NC_056738.1:569373629-569388865 GCF_019279795.1 Protopterus annectens | reverse complement strand
GTTCTACTGCCATGTTGCAACGACTTCCTGGGCCCCAGTTGCTACTGCCATGTACTGACAGCAACGCGCGCTTCCCTAGTATGGACTCCCATACCTCCATGTGTCTGTGCTATACCTACAGACATCCCCACTCTGTTTGCTGAACATCCATGCTTCTCAGCCCTGCTAGCCACGCCCTAGACACACGACCATCGCAACATGCATGGTACATACGCTCTACAGCCGGTACTACCGACATCCACTGACAGAGGTAGTTGATGGCATGGCACCCGTCACGATGGACGGTATACGTGACTATGCCAACACATATCACAGTGCACTTCCGCTACATTTACGCACTGGTAGGGACCATGCTATTCCACACAGAGACATGGTGGTACTGGCCTTTTCACAGACGCCACAGTGGTATTTCTGTTCCATGCACATGTGCTGTATGGGCACATGTGCAGGCTGTTGCACAGTAGTTATGTTCACATGTGTGTGGTGCGTCACTTGACAGTCATGGTGGGTCCTCATGGTGCATCACATACTCCACAGCTAGCTACCTACACATGACTGCCATACATTGCAGTGTGGGCCCTCACACAGTGTGGTGGTATGTCTCTGCTGTTTAGCTACATCCACATTCAATGCAGCATACAACACTTATGCAGGCATTGCCAACACAGATGTTGCTGGCATCGTGCCTGCCAATGGGGTACCTACCAACAATACACACTCTCACTCACGACAGGGTTCCACTCCATGGCTGGACATTGTATTAACCCTGTGGACACATACATGGTACTGCCATGCACACGTTATGTCCTGGGACACGGTCCCAATGTCACCTCCGATCTCCGTGGTTGTTGTATCCCGCCAACCTGGCTGTGTTATGTCTCTGCAGCAGCACACTGCATTGACTGCTAGCCCGTTCATGGACGTTGTGTACCCTGACCACCACACTACCACATCTAACACACTACACATGGGTGGTACTGCATTGCACATATGGGGCTGCATTTGTACACCCATGACTGGGCCATTCAGTATGGCACTGGGCCACATCCTCACATACATGCTTCACACACTCATTGACGACCTCCATGCCTTTACTGGCACCCTTGTTGGGCTTCTGTGTGCCACAGCACACCACATCCACATGCTGGCCACCTGTCATACCATTGCATGGGTGGTTGGTGTGGTACAGAGGGTAACAAATCACACATTATCCGCTCTTTGCCCTTCAGCGCCATTCCACATTATGGTATTGCCAATGTCTGCATCCAGCATCACATCATACCCTATGTCTCAGGATGTTACACCATGTGACTCCTGTACAGGTCACACAGTGGTGCAGGCATATCATGCTAACTACAACATGTCAGGTACATGTGACATTGCGCAGTCCTCAGTCATGTGGCCCCTCATGCTCACTATTTGCTTACAAACACTACATGCTGTCACACAGTACTGTCCATGCCTACATATACCACATGTACATACCTGGCAGCATTCTAGCTCAACCTACTCATACTGATAACAACCATACAGGTGTCAGTGTGGCAGATATATCATGTGGATGCCATTGCATCAGTTACATCACACATAGTGCATACACATCACCTTTGCATAGTGACAGTCATGCACTGTGTATCACATGGATACTGTCCCTATACATGCATATCACATTGTACATGGTTGCTGTACACACACATGCCCCACATGGTGCTGTGGTTGCCATATTCCACTATGGCGTGGGTACACATGTGCAGGGCCACACATTTCTGGACTGTATGTCTAGCTGATACATTGGGTGCCCTTGTACCTGTGCCATACACACATGTACACGTGGGCAATGTTACAATAACACATGTGTGGTGTACCTTACACAATGGATACACCTTTACATGTCACAGTATAGTCATGCCGTGATGTCTACCCGGCTCAGACAGTTTACATATGCAAATGACAGTCGTGAAACACATCTGTACTCACCTGCATACCACTAACACAGGGGCGTCATCTACTCTGCCATGGGCCATGTTCTCCGCATTACTGATGCATGTAGTACTCCTACATGGCGTTTGCAGTGGGCAGGGTGAATGGAGCACTCCTGCATGTGTGCACACATGCCACATTGCCCAGCCTGGGCATCTGTGTGACCTCCGCAGACTGGACACACACCGTGCTGTGGGACATAGGTCCTGTGCACATCCCACAGGGACACACTGTGTCACTGGTCATGTGATAGCTCCCTTGCTGGTAGGGTGACACAGACCCATGGTACCACCACAGTGGCAGTACAGTATAGACATACAGTTGACATCCACCTCTGCTGTTCAGTGGACACTACCATGGGGGAGGGGTGACACTACTGTGTACATTGCACATGTGTTTACACACGGCCCTGCCGGACATCATTGTTGCACATATTGCACCTGCTACAGAAAGTTTGGACACGGTTACTTGCTGTTCCCTCCATTTCGGGTACCTATTCTGCTACTACTCTGTCCCATATGTGCAGGCCATACATATCCTGTTTATGTACATAACATTAGGCCATCCCTCCATCATGCATGCTATGCCTGTGATACTGTATATGATTTCTGAACATATCCATCATGACAGCTTTGCATTACACATAATTGACATAGTCACCCCTACTGCGGGTATCGTGCACGTCGTGCGCACATTCTGTATGACATCGACTGTATATGCCCATACACATGTGTGCTGTGACACTATACATACATGTCCTATCCTTTGCTGTGGCACTTCATTGTTGGATATCCACTGCCAGCATCAGCGTGGGTGGTGGCATTGTTCTGTGTTTGAAATCCCTATGGCGGACCTGGGGTAGGGTTACCACCTGTCCCACTTTGCAAGGGACAGTCCCTCTTTGGGCAGTTGTGTCCTGACAAAACATATTACAAATGGCAAATGTCCTGAGATTGTAGGACATAATTATGTCCCATTTTTATGTAATAGTTGCATAACATAGTTATTTATGTATGTAAAATTCCTAAATGTTACAAGAAACACAATAAGCAACTAAACTGCTACAAGAATACGCTTTTATTTAGGCAAAAGAGTAAAGTTCTACCCTTTGTACTGACCATGGGTATGTGTCCGCCTGTAACATCTGATGTGTGTCGCAAAAATGTCGCACTTTGGCCATTTGAAAAGGTGGCAAGCCTAACCTGGGGTTATCCCGGGTGTGTTCATGTTGTCCCACTGCTGTGCACACGTTGTCCACAGTCGTTGGTATGCTGCGCGGCTTAGCATTACATAACCAACTTTCACCACTCTCTGCCTGATGGACAGGTATCTTTACTTACACACACCGTTCACATACTGTACAGATTCGTCATACGTATCATGCGTTACACAACAGTACATCCCGTGGGTTCGACATACCTTTCCGGCCTTTGGTTCTGTATTCGTCAGTACTTGCTTGCTACTCCTTCTTTTGTATTCGGTATTTGTTCGGTATGAACATACGGTTTGAATATCCAGGGAGTCTTCCTTATATTCATCGTCACCTGAGGCATGTGGGTTCATCACGATAATAGCTGTTCCTCGGTGTGTACTTATGCGCATATCACTGGTGATCCCCCTCCATTCGTACGTTACGCGTCGGCACTAGGCCATGGTTCATTCCTCGTGTGGCCGTTGGTTATTTGCAATACCTTCGTGGGATGGTATGTATTGTATCATGTTTGTGTGACTGCATCCGCTATGTGTGGTGTCAGGTACATTTCGCTGTGGTGTTAGCCGTGGATTGTGTGTGTTGGGTATGGTATTCTGTTCGACATGTGGGTCTCCGTGTCCTGGCGGCGTCTGTCAATGGCGTTGTGCATTCAGATGTGTAACATAGCTGTTATATTCCTGTACACAATGGATGCAAGGCTGCATCAGCTGCTGCTAGTGTTTCCCACGCGGCTTGTTGCGGGTATGCCGCTGTCATTGACTGCCTGTATGTTTTTGCTACGGTTTTGGCTGTTATCCCTTTGATATGTGCGATGGGGTATATCTGCGGATGTGGGTGACGTGCGGGTGTGGGTCTTGCATTTATACATACAAGATATGCTTGTGTGTGTGCTCCATCCCTGCTTGGGGAGCTGCAGGTTACCTGTCTGTTGTTCTGGGAATGTTTGTTTTGTTGATGTCGTGTGGTGTCGGTATCGCCTGCATGTTTGCTTCCTGCACGTATTCCTCCTTCACATCGGTTATATATCTGCGGATGTTCGTCCGTGCCTACTATCCATTGGCATTTTGTCACTGATAGTTACGGTGATTGTGGTCCTGTACTTGGGACGGCCTGTATGCTACCGGTTGCCTCCTATTCGTGTGGCGCTTGCTTACTTAACGGTCGTGGAACACACAGCGGTATTTACGGGACCGTAGGTGGCCACGATCGGTGCTGGGATAGCACATGCGTATTTTCGCCGTACATGCCTGATGCTGTGTAACGTTGCCGATGTATCGTGTTGAGTCTACCATATGGCCGCCATACATACGGTCATGGTTTGTACATGCGTCCTTTGCATCTCCTGTTGGCTATGGTCCTGTGGTACATTCTAGGACATTTCCGCTTTGCATCATTTTACGTCGCCACGCGCCTAGCCACTGAGGAGATGTCAGTACTACTTTGTGGGTACTGCTGTACATACGGCTATGGTTCCTGTACTGTATGCCTACGCATGTTATTACACTCCGCCTGTGACATGTCACCTACATACACATTTTACAGTGGCACACACATTACACAAACACAGCGGAACACACGACAACCTCATCTCACACATACACATATTACCGCCATAGCTCTCAACCTTCCATTTCCAAAACGAGGAACACACACATTCATAATGTGGAACAAATGGGCAAAATGTGGAACACATACTAATGGCTTACTAACAACTTCAGCTAAGAAGGTCATAGGATGGTTAAAATATGCTGATTTACTTACAAAGAAGAATCTTTAATGAATTACTATGATTGATTTCTATTTACCAGGATTTCATTTAAATACATTCCTAACAATGAATGTGTGACAGACTATTTCAATGTGGAACTTTGAGGAACTTTGAGGAACATGAACTGTTTTAGACCCCAAATGAGGTACGTTCCTCATAATGACGTACACTTGACAGGTATGATTGCCGCTTTCGCACTGACGGTTGCACACAGTACCTACGTTGGCCACATCACCGGCGGCGGTGTGTACCTCCGTACTCATATCCTATGGATATGACACGCACATATCCCGTTACTGTACCGTGGCCTGGCGATCATCCCGACCCGCGGATATGCATTGATGCAGGTTGACATTTCCATGGCTGGTGTTCCCTGCTCTGCCCACCCTCCCGGATGATCGGGTTGTCGTTCACTATGTTTACTATGTGGGGATTTCGCGTCTTACTTATCTGTAAACTTGCATCCCTGGGTTCCATATTAACCTGTTGTACTTTATA
Organism: Protopterus annectens; assembly: GCF_019279795.1. Classification (NCBI taxonomy): domain Eukaryota; kingdom Metazoa; phylum Chordata; order Ceratodontiformes; family Protopteridae; genus Protopterus; species Protopterus annectens. The sequence continues at coordinate 569,383,406 of NC_056738.1, read as the reverse complement.
TCTGTGTATGTGTACATATATTTCTACGTGTGTAATGATATCTATTTCCGTATCTGTGTATGCACATAAGTACATATGTAGTCGACTTGCGGCGAAAGTGGCAGCATATGGCTACGCCGTCTGCTGTAGAACCGGCGTGCGGTTGAGGTGTTGGCGTTCCATGCTCTGCTGGCTATTGGGTGTGCAGTGTTTGGGTGGTGCCTTTGTTGGAGTCACACATAGGTCCGCACATACGGTACACATTATGGGCGGACATGTTTGTGTGGCGTCCATTTCACTGTGTGTGCAGGTAAGGAGGTGTCAGTCCATGGGGCCTACGCTGTCAAAGTATGTGCTATGCGTTCCCTCTTTGCCAGGGCGTAGGCATATTGGGTACGCCTCCGTCTACCTACTGGGGCTGGCACAGTGTGCTCATGGCGCTGAACGCCCTGTGCCTGTGCTTGCCTTGGCAGTTGTGGCGGGCTTGGTGGCCCTACACCATTATGTCCCTGCAGCAGCTGTTTCCAGAATCATATTGTGTAGCATACAACATACTATGAATATGTGGGCACATGTGCCTGGAGAGTACTGCAAGGCTCCACCGGATGTATCCAAGCACCGGAACCGTGATTTCACCATCCCAAACACACGCTCTATGATTATTCTGGTTTGTGCGTGTGCCTCATTATGGCGTTCTTGCATGTGTGTGTGTGCATTTCTGATGGGTGTCATCATCCACGGCTCCAGTGCATAGCCAGCATCCCCACAAGGTGACCTTGTGTGATGTCCCCCCTGGCGAATACCTGATACAGCTGTGAGGCATGCCAGATATGGGAGTCGTGGTAGCTTCCAGGGCTGCCAGCACACACATCCATGATAATGCCCTGCGCATTGCACACGACCTGGCAATTGATGGAGGGGTATCCCTTGTGGTTTATGTAGCGTCTACCCTGCTCCCCAGGCGGTGACTTGATTTCTATGTGCGTACAGTCTATCGCACCCAGTACCTCTGGGTATTGTGCCACATGGTGGAAATGGCGCATATTGCTAGCCAACTCCTCCTGAGATCTGGGGAAGTTTATATACTCATGGGCATGTCGTAACATGGCATCCAGGAACTGGTGTAGTACCCTGGATGCTGATGCCTGTGAGATACCCATTATATCCCCGGTTGGCCTTTGAAAGGTACCTGTAGCCAGTATTCGCAAGCTCACACATACCTTTGTGTCCACTGGGATGGGCTCCCCTCTGTTGTCTCTTGTTCTCAGGCATGGCCGGCACAGCTCCACTATTTGCTGTAACGTGTCCCTGTCCACCCTGTAGCGCTCTACTATCTCCAGGTCTTGCAGCCCCTGGTAGGTCACCCTTGGTCTGAACACTCTCCTTCTCCTATGAGGCCTACGGTAGTTGTCGGCACCCTCCTCCACAACTCCGTCTGTCTCTGACACATACCTATGCATCACGGCCATGGCGGCACCCAACATATACATATTAAAAGTTCCCCGTGTGTTTACACCCTACGGTGCGGCGTTTGGGAAATCGCGCTGTGTGTTGTGTGCATTCACACTTTATACTGTTGTGCTGTATACCCGGTGATGTCATTGGGTGTGTCTGTGCAGCCGTATCTGTGGATTATCTTCGGTGTTTTACCGTTGCAACTGCAACGGTATTGCCTTTAGTGTTACATTACAGTTGCCTGCATTGGCTTAGCTTTGCATCTTACATTACTGTTTCTGCACGTTGCACCTACTATTGCCTGCAGTGCATCCTGCAGGCACATGGCATATGATGCATTTTGTCTGCCGCCGCCGTTATGCTACCTCTGTACTTGGCTGTGCTATTTCGGTTCTTTGCTCTTTGCATTTCTACTACATCCCCTACTATCTTTGCATTCCTATGCCTCCCCTTTCCCGTTTTGCGGGAGTCTGCATGCAGAGTTGTCAGCTGCCGCCGTCTGCCCTTCCTGGATTGATTGGTGTTGATTGCTCATTACGGCTCCAATTACACTGCTTCCGCATTTCCTCATATTCTCCGCATTACCTTCCTATATCCGTGGTTGTTGACGGGGAGGCCGTCACATGACTGGGTTGGGGAAGGTAGTCATCCTCGTGCACATGCATCTGTGCGCGCATTATGTACTCTCAGCGCATCTATTTCCTCACACGCCGGTCCTACTGCTGTGATGTGCATTGTACAGCCCATGTTTGCTGGCCTCCTATGTGCTTCATCCTACAGTGGCACACCCCTCTGCGATTGACATGTATTCCGTGTAGGCCACTCCTCGGTATACTACCGCTGCGCCGTTTGCTCCATCCTTACAGGTTTTGCGATTCACTATTATCTGCCTCATTTGCATGGCATTGACTGCTAATACATGGTTACGGCGCCGAACACTGCCGCCACTCCTTGACAACCCTTGCGCTGGGGTTGAGGCTTTCCATACATACTATGGTGTGTGGTGGCTGTGCATCTGATGTGTATTATACTGCTCTTTTAGGACATTCTCATATTATTTCATTGTTTTGCACCTTCTGTGCACATATCCGGGGGTTCTGCTGTGGTTTCTGCGTACATAACATTTATGTCATTATTTACAGTTTGTGCATGTTTTCTTTGGACATTCTCGGTGCCTTTCGCCATTGGCATATTGCACCTGTATGATACCTGACGTTGACAGCCTTCCATTACTCCTTGGTCATGTTTGGGTAAATGTAAACCGTTTTTTTTGGTTTACATTGCCGTGCCCTTACGCTACGCCTGCCCAACTTCGTGGATCGCTATTTGCCTTCATTTGCATGGTGCAATACCGCACACAGTGTGTTTAGCATACCTACGCCGGGGGCGGCGCAGGTCAGGCGCACGCCGGTAGTGCACGTGGGATTGGTTCATACCTGAATCGCTCGGTGGCCATATTTGGCTTTATAACGCCGACGCTATGCGGGCGCCTGGCGCAAGGTTCATCTTATTAGTAATACTTTATTTGCCATTCCAGTAGAATTGTTTTTAGATGGTATATAGGCTGTGACACAGGCATACTTATCTTAACCAGTTTATTCTCACCTACGCATGCATTTGTCGCTTCATCCTCTCCATATTCCTGAACCATATCCATAATCACTTCCTTAAGGTACTTTATACCTTCTCCTGTCAATCCTACACTGTTTGTGTACACACTTTGTGCTAATGTTTTCTTGTATCCTACTCTTTTTTTTTTCATTGAGCTAAGTCTCTGTAAAAACCACTATGCCCATAGTTTACCTACTGATCTGTACCCCAGATACCTCCATGTTGCATACTATAATCATGGCAAGAGGTGAGGAGCAGCCTTAAGTCAACTGGGGCCCTAGGCAAAAAGGCTCCATGGCGCTGCCCACCACATCACCCGCTGCCCCTATCCTGGTCTACCTACACCAAATAAATACTGGAAAAGTGCCCCTAGTAGAGCGGCACCCTAGGTGGCCGCCTAGTTGGCCTATGCCTAAGGCCAGTTATGAGTGACACTATTCTCCACCTCTTCCACTCCCTACCAAGACTTCTTTAAAATGTCTGATTTCTTTCACTTTCCTTCCTTCTCTGCTCCTGTCACAAATGTTGCTTCCCTTTTTATAGTTGCTATTTCAGTTTTCTCAATGTCTCTTTAAAATTATATTCTCTCGCTATACTACTGAGAACTGCATGTAAGATGTGAATACATTTTCTCCTTCATACCTTCCTTGTAAGGTAAACTGTAAGCTAATATGTAATTTGGTTATTGTGTGACCAAAATATACCTTTTGCAAAACACATATCTGGAACAGCTAATTCAAGATAGGTGGCACAATAATGAAACATTTAGTACTCAGAGGGCAAGCCTGCCCTTCTTCTCCACCTAAACACCCAATGCAGAAAAGCAAACAAAATCCACAATATCCTTTAAACAGAGGGAGGGAGGGTAGATAGCAAGCTCACTCCTAAATCTGATCCCTTTCTAAGCTACACTCATTAAAATCCTCTAAGCCCCACCCACACCAACCTCACTTTCTCCTAACTCTTCCCCTTATTAAATGAACCCTTCTTTGCCCACAGCTTTACCTAGCCTTGTTTCTCTTCATCCTGTCTTTCACATCCTTCCCGACCCCATCCCATCCACACTTCTACCCAGCACAAACCCCTTTCTTATCATCTCTGCATAACCCCAAAACACTGAAGGTGTCCCTGGACAAATAGGTTTGTTGCCAAACCTCATTTTTCCAGTGTTACATGGGATTGGGGCAGCATATCAACATTATCCAAAGTAAGTAAATCACCTACAGCCACTGTTTATACCACCAAAGGCCTAGCTCTGAATTTTCTGGGGATGAGGAGTAGATTTTATTATTGTGGGTGTCTCAATTCAGATCTGCTTCTCCTTTTTTAACACACATAAAACCCAAGATGCAGTCCCAAATGGTCAGAGCTGCATGATTGTTTCATGGACTCACTAGCCATGTTTTCAGATGTGAAACATGTTTATTTCATTATTGTTTATGGAGCAAGTGTTGATGGAACCACTTGATAAAGCTCTCAGAACATGCTACACTCCTGTGTTACAGCTGTCATCTGGCTTCTGCCAGCTAATGGGTGTTATTAAAAAAAAAAAACAAACAAAAAAAAAGCATGGCAGTGTGCGTTAGTCAGGAAAGTGTGGTAAAATGAAAGCAGACCCAGTAATGAAGAATCATGCATTCATCTAGGTAACAGAGCTAAATGACTCACCCCTCCTAACTTCAACCTACTTACTCCCATTTCCTGCAGTCTTTCTCTCCCAAAATTCTACTTAACACTAACCATACTTTTTCCCACCTCCCTTTTTCTCTTACATTTACTTACCCCCTTTATGCATTAGATATTGTAGGCATATACATTCCACGTACAACAGAATGCTTATTATCCCATGTTGGTGCAGAATCTACTATTACAACATTTTACACAAGTCCTTTTATTGCTATTATGATTATATTATCACATCTTTATTACTTGTAAACTGTGTAATACCTTGTATTAACTTCTGTTGACTTTTGCATTTGTAATATTTTGTATTAACTTCTGTAGATTTTTGCTTTGTATGTCTTACATGGAGCTTTTCTCCCCAGGCCTCCATTGAAAAAGGGCTCATCTTGGTCCAATGGACTTTCCCAGTTAACAAACTGCAAATAAATAAAATAAATAGTGGAGGAAATGCAGTAATTTGTGTAAGTACTGTGTAATTAGTATATATCATACAACATGTTTTCAACAGCTAATTCAATGGCAGGTGGCACAGTAATGCAGCACTTAGCACTGCTACCTCATACCTCTTGGATGTGCAGTTTGGTTCCAACAAGATTGCTTTCTTAATTGCACCTCTGTGTAGTCATTATTTCTACATTTTTTTTCATGAGGTTTCCAGTTACCTCCTGTAACCCAAAGAGATTTGGTGATTCTGTAAACTGTCAATAGAACTCTGCAATGAACTGGCGTCACATTCAGAACCAGTTCATTGCCTTAAATCTATAGCTTACTGAGATAGCCTCTAGCTTGTCCATGGTCCAAATGGGAGTTGAAAATGAATAAATAGTTCAGCTTTATGTCATTTAGTAAAATCAGATTTTGCTTGCTCACAGTACAGCAAATTCAAATGTCTGAAACTTTATTTGATTTATTGTTTTTTGTTCGCAAAACAATTCAGTTATCTGTGCCATAGATACCTATATTCAGACACAGGTGGAAAATGCATGCAAATCATTTTAAGTGTTTCGTTTTTTGGAGGGGGTTGTAGCTTCTCCTTGTCCCCTTCCCTACAGACACATCTTCACACAATGTAACTTTTATATACTAACTCAGAGGGTTGTATTACCTCTGAGGGATAATCAAATCTAAACGTAGTAATTAAACAAGTCTCCACTTTACTGAAATGCATTTTTACATTAATGTTAGTATGTGCAGTAAGTGTTGGGTCTTTTGAGACACAGATGTTTTTTGATTCATAACCATAAAGTGTACTGCAGTAAGCTTGGACAAGTCATTTATGTCACATGACAGACATCTCCATCACCCCCTCTTTTTATTATAAAGAATTATATGTGTGTATATGTGTATGTACACACACACACACACACACACACACACACACATATATATATATATATATATATATATATATATGCACATATATTCCAATACATTATAACTATATGCTATTATGCATTATTTTATATATGTGATATATATTTAATGTCATACTTTGCTAATGAGTCATGAGTCAACTGGAGTTTGAGGCACAAGTTAAAATGCCTAGATACAGCTATTGGAAGCCTGTGATGCCCTAGCTTATGGACAAATCCCAGTATTTATTTACAAGTTTGGGGTTTTGCAACATCAGTTTCTGTGTAGCAGCTAAAGAACTCATGATTTTATTGCTGCTCGACTCTGATAATGAAGTGGTTGCAGAATTCTTTTCTGTTAAAAAAAAAACAAATAAGTAAATAAAACTAAACTTTAAAAAGTGGTAAGTCAAACTGACATGTATCAATGAGGTGGGGATGGATTTACATTTCTTTGGGTTGTTTTGATTCCTGGCTTGTTTTGTTGAGGAGATATGGTCCTGTTCCTGACTTGAGGCTGTCAGTGTCTGAAGTTTCCCCAGAAAGCCTCAGATTGTAGGGACATTGCAAGCTATCCAGCTCTGTGTTTGGTTTGCAAGTGTGCTCTTGATTCAAGACAAGGTTAGATGTTTTCTACTAATTGGTAAGAGCAACAGTTATTGCTTTGGCTTTTCTTCCTGTGGGATCCTTGGTATGTATTTTGAGAGTCTGTCAGTGGTGATGACTTTTGCCCAAGGGTTTGTCAGAGACCCACTACATTTGTGGATTTCGTCAGCTGGTGTTTTGGCATTTGGTCATGAGTCTTCAGCTATACTCAGTAACATATTTGGTGATTGTCTGCACTTCACCACTTGTCTATATGTGGCTGGTCTGTAGGATATTTGGTTATTCTTATGTAATCTGGTGTTGGATTCTATTGTGAGGTGATTGCAGCAGACAATAACAATAATGTTTTATTCCAATGTAGGTAGTTTAGCTCTTCAGGGGGATTTGTGGGGTGATTGAGGAAATGCCCCTTGGGGAGCTGTAGTGGAAGCCTTTCTCACCTGTATATGAAAAAGCATGTTGTGCTTCATTCCCTCAGGTGCACCACCAAGCGAACAAACAATGCAATGCAGCTCAATGGAACCTTAAATTCTAGTGTTCTTATGAGCGTTTCTGTACTTTTGGGGGAATTACTAGTAGGTGCCATACCTACTTTAAATGCAATAATCTGTATTTCTCTAATAACAAGAAGGGTATCTTTAAATGTAATAACTGTATACAATGCACATACATTTATATGGAGAAGTCTTTCAAGCACCCTGTTTATGGTAAAGAATTTGTATTTCAAGCACTTGGGAAAAGGAATACACAAAATCCTATATATATATATATATATATATATATATGTATATATATATGGCTAAGTGCAGTTTATGTGAAACATACTACATAGCTATGACTAATCACAAGCTTAAGGATCACATTAGTAATCATATGTCTGATATTAATAGAAAGGTTTTAACAAATGCTTTATACAGGCACATTTTTGAAAATAATGATAAACATGTTTTTAAGTTTATGATTGAGAACATTTATGAGGGGATGACATCAAACTTATAACTGCAAATGAAGAGCTCAGATGGATTATAAAAATGAGAGCTCATATAGTACTTGGGTTGAATGGTACCGTTACATTAAAACCAATACTCAAAGTGATGCATCCACAGATTTAGCTTGTCTTGATTAAAGATATCATGTGATTTGGTTTATCATGTGATTTAGATTTTATTGTACAAATTGTGTTCATTTTATTGTTTGATGTGTGCCTTATGAAGCAGCAAGGCAAACATTTTTATTAGAGTTCTGTAAGTAAATCTTTTCAAGAACTGTTGTAGTTCCGGTGATTTTACATCATTTTACTAAGTTAGTCTTTTTGGAATCTTTTAGATTTACTGGTATCCAAGGTTGGTTTTGGTGGATACACACACATACACACACAAAAAAATGTTCCCATCATTTTATTGACTGTTCATATCTCAAATGTCTTATTGTGATCAAATAAAGAAATATATGACTAATAGCATTAATATTGTATTATATTATCGGTGATGGTTTATGTCAGACACATGCATCAAAGTAGTACAACTCCCCTCCATGCACGTGTGCACACAGGTACGCACACACAAAAACATATTCACTTTGTTGATTTTGTACAGTGCTGACATCTGATAGCAATCTAATGAATGACCTTGTACATAAACAATAATCACTTTAACATATTTTAGTTGATTGCTGTCAGCCACAGTGCAGACTCTTACCAACATACACCTGCACATGTGCACACACACACATATGCACACACACACACACACACACACACACACACACACACACACACACACACACACACACACACACACACACACACACGCACACACACAGACGTACACAAACGTGCACACACACACGCAAACACACAATCATGCTTGCACACTCACACATCCTTGTAATTGTTGTTGCAGTTATTTGCAGTAGATCTTTCATCAATTTATATTTTTCCTGCTTTCTAAACTCTAATGTAGGGAAATGGCAGGTCCTTGAAAATGTAGCTGCTGCAGTTGCTTGCTTTCTAACAACCATGGTTAGTAACAGGAATGGAAATGGCAATTGCTGAAAAAGGTTTTATCCTCAGCATACAGATTTCTTCTCAAACTAGGTAACGTTTTATCTAGCTCTCTCTGTAAATCAAGTCCCCCCCATAATGTTGAAATTCCAATGGAAATAGCTGATATTCCAAGACCATTTTCTAAGTGTAACTATCATACAGTCAACTAAATACTATTTCAGCCAAAGTAGAATGCACTAACATGAACCACTGTACTGTGGTTCAACCAAACCTCTGCAACATGAAGATGAGTAATATAGCAATAACCCACGCCTGGGTGTGGGTAATGCTGGATTTACCCACGGTTGGCGTGGTTTGGTCCCGAGTGGGTTATTGCTATTATACCATGACATTATTTAAGAAAATAAACTATTACTTTTCTTAAATAATGGCATAGTATAATGCCTGTTTACTGCCCTTCCGTAGATGTCTGGCATCCGCGGCAGTTCTGATGTACTGCGCGCCTGCGCAGTACATCAGAGCTGTGGGCAAAAGCAACGGAGAAAGCAAGATCTCTGTTGCTTTTTTTTTACTGTTTTCGTTATGTTAAATGGGTTTAACATAGCAAGACAGTTTTAAAATAAGCAACGGAGATGTCCATTGCTTATTTTAAAACTGTCTCACTATGTTAAACCCATTTAACATAGCGAAACAGTAAAAAAAGCAACGGAGATCTTGCTTTCTCCGTTGCTTTTTTTTAAAACCTGTCTCGCTATGTTAAATGGGTTTAGCATAGCAAGACAGCTTTAAAATAAGCAACAGAGATCTCCGTTGCTTATTTTAAAGCTGTCTCGCTATGTTAAACCCATTTAACATAGCGAACAATGTTAAAGTAGAGTTATACTAATGGAAAAAGTCCGGCGACGGACCTTTTTCCATTAGTATAACTCGATTTACAGTGTGCACGCTGGCCAATCAGCGTGCACGTTTTGGGGTGGTCTTGGTATAATTAGAAAACAATGCATTCTAAGAACAGAAAAAAAATCAAACTATCTATTTAACATTTCTGTGGCCAGAAATTTATAAAGCTCACAACAAAAAGAATCA